>NW_019417609.1:932782-1125037 GCF_000390285.2 Anoplophora glabripennis
GTAAGCATCACCCCAAAATATTTAAATGGCATTGGGGGTTGAGTAATATTTCTTTTGAAAGCTCTTACAATTCTCTTTACAACAGACTTTAAATTTTATAATTCCGCCCAATACTTATTAAGAATTTTGATTTTAAAGTTGAAACTTATGTACAAACAATTAGTAATGGTAAAAATGTCAGTCATTCGAGTTAAGTACGCCAATGGTATAAATTTCGTATTTCTTGCGTTACATTGGTTTTTGGCGATTTGTTATCACTTTCGTAAAAAAAACACAATTGTAAAAACAGAAATGAAAGCTATACACACACAAAAATACCAGCAGAGAATGTCCCCCTTTAATCTAAAATCGACGGGGTTTCATTTGGCCACCCTGTATATAGTTTAATACACACCGTTACAAAAATTATACAGTACACCAGAGAACATAAAAATATAATTGTGTATTAGTATTTATTTTGTTTAGTTTAAGTATACCTATTAAATTAAAAAAAAATAAATTAAATGAAAAAAGAGGGAAAACTATATACATACATCTGTAGTTTTATTTTCAAAACATATGTCTGAATTTTATCAAATATTTCATAATTTTTTGATACCGAGTGTTTCATGTAAAAAAATTACAAATAATTGATGTACATTATTGAAATTTACGTCACTTTTCTATAGTACTCAATTGTAAACGAGTGCGATGAAGTCCACTGTATTACAGTTAAATAACCGTCTGCAATTTATCTATTATACCTATTTAATATTCAATTTAATAATGTTTTCAGAAATTTCAATAAAACGTGATAAGCATAAAAGTAGTTATGATTTTTATTTACTTTTGAATATGTATTTTACAAACACTTTCTATATAATTTCATCCTACTATTAATATTATGTGCCTGCACAAACAAAAAAGTAACTCTAGCAATATCTCTTGACGTTCAAGAAGCATTTGATCAAACTTCCTTTCAAGCAATAATAGTTTCTGTAACTGGATGTTCAGTTGGAAATACCACCCATTTGGACAAATAGTATGTTTCGTCACATATAGATAGATACAATCAATGCTATTTGATGATGCTAAGAAAATATATATCCAAAAGGAATGTCTTCGATAAGAAGAACTATTGTGCAATTTAGTTACAAATAAATTTTTTAACAAATAAACGGAAAAAGATAGAGTGGTTGTCGTAGTCATACACACAGTGAGGAAATATGCTGAAACTGTATAAATCTCATAAACTCACTCTGGAAGTTATGAAAGAATGATGCAGAAAAGTAGTCTTGAAGGAAATCCAGAAAAAAATAGACTCATATCAAAAAACGGGGAAGATTGGAAGCTTAAAGATTCCTAACCTCTTCGACACAGGATTGCATATAAACCAGCAGGCAAAATATCTGGGGGTAGCTCTAGATATCAAAGTAACTTGGAAATGTGGATATACAAAAAAATCTTAAACAAGGAAAGTGTTTTTAATGGTGGTCAAATACGCACCGGGAAAAACCTGAGGATATGCAGGCTGAAGGCAATCTTAATTGGCGTGTGAGACCAATAACTTAAGAACGCTTCAGTATAACTAGAATATTGATCTCAAAATGAACATAATATATTTCCAATATTAAACTTTGAGAAACGCTACAACAACCAGATAAACTGAGATAGCAAGGTTATAGACTTAACACTTCTACTGTTCCATGATACTTAATGTCACCAGGGCAGGGATATTTGATGGAAGCATTGGACTCAAAAAATCTGTGTCCCTGGGAAGTAACATAACTGTAATTCCAGCCACCCCGAGTCTTGTTTTCGGAACAACAACAATAAGGGATATGAAGACAGAAAAATCCTTATCTACTACGACGACCAAGCAAACAGCTCACTCTCTGACTGGATCTGAATCTGGTTCTGACTAGACATAAACTGCTTACAAAAACAGCAAATCGATAGCCAAAAAAACATTTTATGAACTGATATAATATACTGTAACTAACCAAAAGTGAAATTAAATAGGTCACGCATTTGCCTACAAAATGTCTGCACTGAATGGTGGTTACAAGTTACCAACTTATGCGTTAAACGCGAGTCCGGCCGAGTGAATAATATTATGCGGCCTCTTCTCTCGCACAAGCAAATTATCGATTTCTGGGCTAATATTAAGAGATATTATTATTATTACTATAAGACAACCGACGTGACACGAATACAATCATGATTTTCAAATTTTTATATCGAAGTAACTTAATGTAATGATTATTATCTTTTTGAAGCAAGTTTATATACACAGATACATCTAAAACATAAAAAAGTGTTTTGCAGAGACTGATTAGAATATTCATGCAAGAAGAGATAAAACTTTTATCGTACTTTATGTGCTGACATTCATCGATTTTCTTTCGGGTGTTATCTGTACATGTAATGACTTAAATGACAGCCTTTTAAACGACTCCTCATGCACGAAATGTATAACTTCAGATATTGCTTTCACCTTTGCCGCAGTTTATAACCACAGTTAATTTTATAGAGAACCGTTACTACCCAATTCTGAATAAAATATTATTGAAGTTGATAGTACAGTAAAAACTATATTGTAGTTACTATAATGCACTTAATATGTATGTATACTTATTTTTTAATCGATCAGAGGTAATATGAGGTATATTTTTTTAAAATTAACAAAAAGAATCATAACTGCAAGTGTTACTGAAAGAATGATGAGTTTTACATTTAACAAATCTATTTTCCATTAACATTCCGTACGATATTTGTTGAGATAGAATTGCAAGAAGACCCCTAAGTCACTTTCTTGGAATTAACCGCATTCGACACTCGAGGTAGAAAGACACTGGCTAGGCACGTCCCTGCCGCGGTAAATTGCTACAGTAGGTCCAATAACAGAACTTTATTGGCTTATTCTTTTCTTGGAATTCTATCTCAACAAATATTGTACGGATTGTATTTAATATAACATTCTTTTAAGTTTATGTATTATCATGAATTAATACTCTAATAGTACTCCGAAAATTTAGTTATCTTGATAAATATTGCCGCGAATAACTGAACACAAAAAGTAGAAGCTATTTTTATAGAACGCATTATGTATTTTTGAACATTTTAGCATCATCAGACTGTTAGACTAGACAGTATATTTTCTGTCTTGCTTGTTTTCTTGCAAATGAATTAGATTAAAGAAGATGAAATCTAATAGGGGTTGCGTATTGTAATATGTACCGTATTTTGGTGTCGCTTCGTAACAAATAACACAAAAGTATCATCAGAAAAGTTAAAAAAATAATTATGTTTTATGAAACCGTTGCAAAATCTATGGAAAATGCCCAAATGTGGTTATACCTATCCCACGTAATAAAGTGTTCAACAAGGAATAGGAAGAAACATTTGTTTTTTTTATTGATGTAAGTAATTTTGTTGTAATTATTATTTATTTGGTTTATTTTGTTTCTTTAGACTAGTTCTGTTTTAGAGATTAGTAATAATAATTGGACTTCTCAATGTACAATATTGTAATGTTCTAGCACTTGAGTTTCGTAGGAGTGAATAAAAGTACTCAGTATCTCAGGTACTTATCTCTAGGTCGCCGAACAGTTCTTATTTATTTATAATAAGGTACACATACACAAATTACATAAAAATCATCAATCTGACAGTTACTAAAAACAACTCTACTGTCTATATATTTTTCAATGCTAACTATCCTAATTTCTATTAATTGCTACGCTNGATGTCGGTAGCATCGCCTCTCAACGCTAGGGTTAAAGCTGTGGCCTTATCTTTTGATGTCCAATTGTTTGCTTTGGCAGCCGCTTCAAATTGTCGAAAATTTTTTTCCATTTCTACAATTTTCTCTTTCAATTTTTCTTCAACACCCTGTATCTTCCGTTCCATATTTTCAGTTAGTTCTTGTCTTAGAGTTCTTGAATTCTGCATAATTTTTTCCTCTAATACTTTAGAACTTTCTATGATTTTCTCATTTATGTTAATCATCTTGTTTTCTATGGTTTTCAACACTGCTCCCACATCGAGGTCAATTTCAAATAAAAATGATTCTGGATTCTCACCCTCATTGAGTAATACCTCCATTAACCTCTGTTGTAGAACTGATTTCCTTCCATCTGTTTCGCAGTCACGTTCTTCCAATATCTTCTTCAATTCTTGTACTTTCAAGTCCTTAAGGGTAACTTTCTTCGTAGCCATTTTCACTTCCTTTTAATTCACACCCCACATCTGACACCAATTGTAATGTTCTAGCACTTGAGGTTCGTAGGTGTGAATAAAAGTACTCAGTATCTCAGGTATTTATCTCTAGGTCGCCGAACAGTTCTTATTTATTTATAATAAGGTACACATACACAAATTACATAAAAATCATCAATCTGACAGTTACTAAAAACAACTCTACTGTCTATATGTTTTCCAATGCTAACTATCCTAATTTATATTAATTGCTCCGCTGTGAGTCAGCGAACGACATTTCGTCACATTATCCCCTTCTTAAAGACATTTTGTCCCGAGATGTTTCGAAGCCCCCATGACGATATCTGCAAAACGGTCCGTTTTTGCAGAAGGAGGTCCGATGAAAGTAGCAGTCCACCCTCTTCTCCTCTGGAGCTCTTCGCGAATGGCAGCATACCAAGATCTCAATGCCCGAATGCTGGAAGATGACTTCTACCATATTTCGGACCACTCTCCAATCTAAGCCATCCAGTCCACATGCCAATTTAGGAATGGCAAGCTTGGAGATATCCTGGGACAGCAATGCGTCTCTTAAATCCGTCAGGGTATACCATACATTGCGATACATTGGCTTCTCATGTGACAGCTGCTTGGTCACCAAGTAGAAGATATGCCTCCTTGGTCGTCCCTCTGTCAGCTGTGGTACTTGTCCAACTTGTGGGCCCTATCTTCTCAATTCTTCAAGCCTTCCAAATCTTCGCTTAAACGCACAAGCAATACCTCTAGACATTCTAAGATCTTCAGCTATGCAGTGGGCTAAAGAGTAGTCATCGGACACACTGAACAGGTCTCTTTGTTCTTCCCTAGTTAAACCATGTCGAGCCTTGGAAGTGCCAGAAAAGGCCGACATAAATTTGTCGAAATAAGCTTCGTCATTGTAGGATCTGGTGATTCTAACTTGGACTTCATCTGCGTTATTTCCATAGTATGGAGCTAGACGATTGAAGAGGACTACTCTTGATTTCCCTCTCGGTAGCTTCTGGATCCTGTAGACCACATCATTAATACGGACGAGAATCTGGTACAGCCCGTCCCAAGAGGTCTGCAATTTTGGTGATAGACCACGGCGTCGTTGCGGGTTGAAAAGCCATACCAAGTCTTCAGCCTGGTACCCTCCATTCTCGCCTCTGATGTCGTAAATTTCCTTCATCCTATCGCTGGCAGTTTGGATGTTAGCCCGCACTCGTTGGTGAATGTCGCTCATCTTCCTTCTCAGGTTACTAACGTAATCTTCTCCTGCGAGGTCTTCTCCTAGTGGACACCCAAACTTCAGGTCGCAGAGTAGACGTAACTCTCATCCCATGACTATGCTGGCTGGACTTTGCCCGGTCGTCTCATGGATGGAGGAACGGTAGGCCATTAGGAATAGATGGAGTAAGTGGTCCCAGTCTCTTTGATGGTTAGAGACTACCTTTGCCAGGTATCTGTTGATGGTCTTATTCATTCCATCTGACTGCGGATGTAGTGCAGTTGTTCTGGTTTTACGTATACCTAAGACAGAACACACATTTTTAAAGAGGGCTGACTCAAAATTCCGACCTTGGTCGAAGTGCATTTCCATGAGAACTCTAAATCGGCAAATCCAGTCCTTGACTAAGGCGTCTGCTACTGTGGAGGCTTCTTGGTTTGGCAAAGCGTAAGCCTCAGCCCACTTACTGAAATAGTCCATTACCACGACGATGTATTTTTTTCCGGAGTCTGTCTCAGGAAATGGGACGGTTTAGCCGTCCCATGGCTACATCTATCGCTATTCTTTCGAAGGGGCTGCCTACATTGTACTGCCGCATAGGAGCATGCCTACGCTTCTGGGGACCATTGCTTGCAGCACAGACAGTACATTTTCTGCACCATTCTTCCACATCTGCTGAACAGTTAATCCAGTAAAATCGTTCTCATAACTTGCCCAGAGTTTTGGCCACTCCAAAATGTCCACCGGTGGCTCCATTGTGAATTTCTTCCAACACCTCGCGTACCCTGGTCTTCGGGATGACAATCTGCTGACGTTCATCCCCACCGTCTGCACCCTCCAGTACGCGTGTTAGAAGTCCATCTGCGGCCAACCTCATGGATTTCCATTGTGCCCAGTACGATTTTACAGTTGGGGAATATCGTGCCACTTCCTCCCAAGTCGGCTTACGGTTCTCCCTCTTCCAAGCTATCATGGGTTTTAGGTCCGGATCACGTTCTTGGTCTTGTCGTACTTCTTTAGACTGCCAATGGTCGTCAATTATCGTCGTCCTGCATACATGAGCGTCTTTTTCTTCAATGCGACTGCAGTGTTTACAATCCTGTGGGCAAGGTCTTCTGGAGAGGACATCGGCATTCTGATGAACAACTCCGGCACGATGTTATGTGTCGAAGTGGAACTCCTGCAATCTTTCAATCCACCTGGCTACTTGTCCTTCAGGGTTCTTAAACTGTAGGAGCCATTTTAACGCAGCGTGGTCTGTTCTTAACAGGAACTTTCTTCCATAGAGATACTTGTAAAAGTGCTCCGTTGATTTTACTACAGCCAACAGCTCTCTTCTGGTCACACAGTAATTTTGTTCCGATTTTGAGAGGGTTTTACTGAAATAACCGATCACCCTTTCCTATCCATCCTGGATCTACGATAATACAGCTCCTAGTCCCACATTGCTTGCGTCCGTGTCCAAAATGAATTCTCCGGTAGGCACAGGGTAGCTCAAGATTGGTGTACTAGTTAGGGCATTCTTTAGGTTCCGAAAGGCCATCTTGCAGTCGTCGTCTCACAGGAACCGTATCTCTGCTTCTGTAAGTTTGGTCAATGGTTTGACAATATTGGCGAATCCAGAAACAAATCGTCGGTAGTACGTACATAAGCCCAAGAAACTTTTAAGTTCATTTTTGTCTTTTGGTACCGGCCATTCCTGTACTGCCTTGATCTTCTGCTGGTCTACTGCAACTTCCTGGTCTGAGACAACATGGCCCAGGTACTGCACCTTCCTCTGGAATAGGCGACACTTTTTGGGGCTTAGCTTCAGTCCAGAGCTTCGAAGTCGTTGAAAAACTTCTTCTAGGTTCGTCATGTGGTCATTAAAAGATTTTCCTACCACTATTATGTCATCCAAGTATACCAGACATGTCTTCCATGAGAGTCCTCTCAGCACCGTTTCCATTAATCGCTCAAATGTCGCAGGAGCGTTGCACAACCCAAATGGCATCACTGTAAACTGCCACAGTCCGGAACCAACAGTAAATGCAGTTTTCTCCTTATCTTCTGGGGCCATTTCAACCTGCCAATATCCGCTTCTCAAGTCTAATGTAGAGAAAATCTTGGATTCTGCTAGAGTGTCTAAGGTATCGTCTATTCTAGGAAATGGATAACTATCCTTCTTGGTTACATTGTTTAACCGACGATAGTCGACGCAGAATCTAGTGGAGCCGTCCTTTTTCTTAACCAACACCACTGGCGAAGCCCAGGGACTATTCGATGGCTCAATCACACCCTCTTTTTCCATATCATCGATAATTTTATCGGCCTCTTCTCGTTTAGCCAGTGGTAGTCTTCGTGCAGCTTGTCGGATTGGTAAAGCGTCTCCAGTGACTATCTTGTGTTGAACAATGTTAGTTCTGCCCTTCTGGTTATGTCCGTCGTCGAAAATATCCGTATAATTGTTGATAAGATTTCTCACCTTTTTCTTCTGATCGGAATTTAAATGGGTAGTAGAAGACTCGAAGAAGTCGGTCAGTTCCTTAAAAGTTTTCCGTTCCACTTTTCCATCAGTACACAATTGTCTGATAATCGAGAACACCGAGCTACAGTACCCCATGACGATCCCTTTCTTCAGAGGCACAGGGCGATAATTTAAACGAACAAAGTGCTGATAATCCTCTTGTTCTTTTGGCGAAAGTGTTTGTAGGATGTCGGTAGCATCGCCTCGCAACGCTAGGGTTAAAGCTGTGGCCTTATCTTTTGATGTCCAACCGTTTGCTTTGGCAGCAGCTTCAAATTGTCGAAAATAGTTGGCCCAAGGCATTTTACCATCAAACTGACGCGGCTTCATGTTGATCTTCGACCCCTCTGAGGGCGTAGTAACTCGTTCTTGTGGAACTTCGTCCTTCAAGTTAAGTGCCCTTGTTTCCTGCTCAAGGCTTCCCACACTCTCACATTCCATTGGCGTAGGTTGTACTAAAACATCTTTCTTTATTTCACTCCATGTTGAAATTCTTTTTTCCATTTCTACAATTTTCTCTTTCAATTTTTCTTCAACACCCTGTATCTTCCGTTCCATATTTTCAGTTAGTTCTTGTCTTAGAGTTCTTGAATTCTGCATAATTTTTTCCTCTAATACTTTAGAATTTTCTATGATTTTCTCATTTATGTTAATCATCTTGTTTTCTATGGTTTTCAACACTGCTCCCACATCGAGGTCAATTTAAAAAAAAATTATTCTGGATTCTCACCCTCATTGAGTAATACCTCCATTAACCTCTGTTGTAGAACTGACTTCAAGCCATCTGTTTCGCAGTCACGTTCTTCCAATATCTTCTTCAATTCTTGTACTTTCAAGTCCTTAAGGGTAACTTTCTTCATAGCCATTTTCACTTCCTTTTAATTCACACCCCACACCTGACACCAATTGCAATGTTCTAGCACTTGAGGTTCGTAGGTGTGAATAAAAGTACTCAGTATCTCAGGTATTTATCTTTAGGTCGCCGAACTGTTCTTATTTATTTAAAATAAGGTACACATACACAAATTACATAAAAATCATCAATCTGACAGTTACTAAAAACAACTCTACTGTCTATACAGCGTGGTAAAAAAGTTCTGCATACAATTCATATTTTCGTTAAACATTTTTTTTTTCGAAATACGGTGAGACCTGTCGATTTTTATTTGATCCAGGGCACCTTGTTATGTGGAAAAAATTTTTTTTCGATAATCCACTTACGGCAGCGATGACATAATTATTTTTTTTTAAATGACAACGCATATTTTTTTCGTTTGAAATTGATGACAGTGATAATTATCTAAACAACGGTGTGAAAAGTGAAAATTGTCTACTTACACTATTAATGGCTCCGAAAAGGACAAAGTTGACAAAATTACATTTCAAACGAGTAAAATTACACTAATGTTTGTGTAAGTCTAGCGAAATTGTTCGAATTGCCCACCCTGTACCATTTGGCATTGTCCTAAGCGTGTGTAAACGCCGTCTACACTTCGTTCAAGCATTCCCGGGTCGATTTGATTTACGTTTACTGGCCGGTGGATCGGGCGACGCGGAACAATCGAGTGGCCTCCGCGTTCGCCTGATTTAACACCTCTAGACTTTTTTTGTGGGGCTATTTGAAATCGCGTGTGTACACAAACAGACCAGGTGATTTGGAAGAACTTAAAAACCGTATTCGTTTTGAAATAAATCAAATCGACCCGGGAATGCTTGAACGAAGTGTAGACGGCGTTTACACACGCTTAGGACAATGCCAAATGGTACAGGGTGGGCAATTCGAACAATTTCGCTAGACTTACACAAACATTAGTGTAATTTTACTCGTTTGAAATGTAATTTTGTCAACTTTGTCCTTTTCGGAGCCATTAATAGTGTAAGTAGACAATTATCACTTATAAGAACTTAAGGTGCATTTTTCTAAAAAAAATTGTTATGTAAGACATCGAAATTTTCACACCGTTGTTTAGATAATTATCACTGTCATCAATTTCGAACGAAAAAAATATGCGTTGTCATTTAAAAAAAAATTATGTCATCGCTGCCGTAAGTGGATTATCGAAAAAAAAATTTTTCCACATAACAAGGTGCCCTGGATCAAATAAAAATCGACGGGTCTCACCGTTTTTCGAAAATAAAATTGTTTAACGAAAATATGAATTTTATGCAGAACTTTTTTACCACGCTGTATGTTTTCCAATGCTAACCTAATAAATATTAATTGCTCCACTGTGAGTCAGCGAACGACATTTCGTCACAATATGTTACAACACTGAAACATCGAATCGACACTGGCCCAGTCTCGTGTATAGTGAGTATGTGCTATACCCAAGGAAGCTCTTTGAGTAAAAATAAACCGAATTCAAGTTACTTTAGTACAATTTTGTTTCCTTAAAAACTTGACTACCTTCAAAAATTCAATTTTTAAAAATAGCTCCGTGACTTTTAAAAGTATTTGAATTAAGTTTCATAATCTAGAAATGTTTTTGGGGTAGTTGAATATCAGTTTAAGCTTAACTTTAATTAAAATATAGAAGTAGCTAAGAACACCAAAAACAGTCTTGTTTTCTGTCATAATTTAATTGTTCGTAAAAATTTTGAGAACACACCTATTAGAATATGACCTCGTGGATTTAACTTTGCGCTACCACATTCAAAAACCTATATTTCAATACTTACTTTTTGAAACAGGTGATCTAAATTATAAAAATATTTAGTTCAGTTGCAAATTTTGCAAAAGAGTTGTATTGTATTATACTCGTAACAATCTCAAATATAATAATAAAATAAAAACTAGTACCTGCTAAATTATTGTTTTCATTCAATTCCCCCATTTGTAACAACTATGATAAAAAAGTAGCTTTTATCGCTTTTAGCGTCTTTAGAAGGGCTGTCTATTTATACTATAAAATATAAAGCGTCCTATTAAAAAAAAATATCGGTAATGTTATAGATCTCTCAAGCATGGCTCAAAAAAATAAAAAATATTGCAGAAAAGTGACAATTTCCATTTACTAATTGACCTGTTCCAACGATTTTTTAAAATGCAAACTGGAAAAAAATTATATTCCATCATTTTGGGACAGAAGAAGCTAAATTTTTACACTTAATAATGACACACCTCTGTATAACTACTTACATGTATTCTATCCTTAAAGTGTATTCATATTTATTTAATGATGTTTATATTATATACATCTCGCAAATGGTCTTTTTTTATTCTAATGCATTCAAAGTTCTATTCTTTCCTCAAACACCTTCATTTTCCACTGGACTTCTTCTTAACATACCAATAAGAAGCAATCAGTGGCTTGTCACTGTGCGTTACACCACTCGTGACGTCACTAGTGATGGATTACCGTTCTTGCAGCCCTTCCTGCTGTACCGTCAACTTGTTGGTTGTTTAGCTGTTTAGGTGGTTTCGGCATTTCTGCACTCTTACGTTTTAATTCCCTTATCTTTTCCCACACAGTAAAATCTCTCTGTTTATCCGCAAGTTCTTATGTGGTGAAAATTGCTTAATGAAAAAAATCACGTACATCGTGGTAAACAAATTCATTTCTGATATTTGAGTTATTGTGTGTCTTGTAGAATTATGTATGAAAAATACAGGGTGTATGTATTAATAGCGCAAATTGAAAGCTGTAAATACACGATACTAGAAGCAAAAAAGTCTTGGGTCGCAACGCCCCATTTTCATAGTAAATATTTGTTTTCAGTTTTTTAACGATATCTCAGGTTTGAGACACAGAACTCAAATTTTGTAAACGTATTATCATTAACATTAGCTACTTTTGAAAGAAAATGATTGCGATTGCATTACCGTAGGAGAACACCATTTTCAACAATTGTTGTGGTTTTTGTTATTAAATTTGCTTAGTTTTTAAATAAATTTTTTATAAGTAACTTTCTTGTGTAGAAAACATTAGCGGTTTAAAATATGCTTTCAAAATGCCAATATTCCTAGAGTCGTAAATATCAGGGGCAAAAAAACCTAACGCAATCCTAAAATTTCCGTCACTGTCATATAAATAGAAATTGAATTGGTGCTCAAAAGTAGCTAATATTAATGATAATACGTATATAAAGTTTGAGATCTGTATCTCAAATGGTTCCTGATATATCGTCAAAAAACTTAACAAAATTCTCTTTTTTGACACTTTATATCTCGAAAACGGTACGTTTGCGGACCCATGTTTACCAAGACATTTTTGCTTCTAGTATCGTGTACTTTACGCTATTAATTATGATACACCCTGTAGAATGCATAATATAATTTTATCGTATTGTATGTAGATACATGTTCTTGAGGAAATTATGCATTCTTATCAGTCTTTAGGGGAATTAAAGTCTTTAGCGCATAAATAATAATATATTTGGAAAAAAATAGCAAAGAAAACATGACATATAGGCGATATTATTTATTTATTACTGCTTAGCAAACACAGTAGCTGGTGGACAGCTTGAAAAAACTTCACACAGTGCTTCCGTGTGAAGCGAGCTTTGCATTATTTCAGGCTGTAAAATCAGACACGACTAAGTTATTGTCCTTTATCCCCTACCAATTTATACGAGACCAAATAAATTCAACACTGTAGACTGTGTGTAATAATTCAGTGTTTTCTACTTTGTATTATTTTGTGAACAGGTCTCATAATCACATTATGTCATGAAATAGAAGTGAGTCAGATGTACATACCTAGATCTACAGTAAAAAATATTTTAGAAGTAAAATAAACTGTTTTCCTACTGTGCAAGTACAGTACTTATCCTAGAACAAGAATTATAAATATGAAACATTTTGTAATAATATTTATTACATATAGCCAGGAAGTAACCATCTTCAGAGATCAGAGATCCTTCAGCAGCTTAGACCATACGTTATAATATTTACCTTTGTCGACTTTTACTTTTGAATAGTTCAAGTCCAACACATTGTTAAGAAACAATAACTCAATGGCAGCACTAAAATAATTAAAATAAATTTTGTGTGTTCTTCTTTATCGTTAATACGATTTACCATTGACGTGTAGAGATGATTTATCATATTTGAATAACTAGTCATAAATAATGTCCACTATGATTGGAGGCCATGCAACGAAATAAACTGTCCATTGAAGAAACGAAATTTGTTACCCAAATTGTTTCAAAGAAAAATTTTGTAATAGGATGTAATAGAATATCGAAGACCTGACTGCACTCTCGTTGTTTAATTTTACTAATTAATGTTTCATGTTCTACTGTTATTGCATGTGTTATCTTTTTCTAATACTTTTATGATTCATCTTCTGCAAAATGTGCCCTTGTAAAAAATAATAGTTAATGAATGCATTCAAAATGTGTAGACTCTATAGGTATAGGTATTTTACATTGATATTTCTGTAATATTATACTTTAAATATTTTTCCTCTCCCCTTTTTTATTCTTAAGTGCCAGAAATTCGCGCAAGATTTGAATTTTGCGCCAATTAGGCGGTATAGTGTTGCCAACGAAAAAAAAAAAACGTGACAGCTGATAGTTCAAGGTAATTAAAAATGAATAACGCGCTTTCATTGAGCAATATTTTAAAAGTAATGAAGGTTGGGCAGTTAGAGTTTGCAATTTTCGTACAAAATATGGTCGAACTAGAGAGATCAATTTTATTAGTGATTTTAAACACTCTGGCCGTTCTTCAACAAGTCGATCAACACAAAACATCGAAGCAATTCATGAGAGTGTTGCTGAGAATTGAACATCAATTCGGTACCACGGTCAAGAATTAGACATTTCGAGAAGCTTTCTATGACGTACTTTCACAAAAGATTTGCATCATTTTATGCCTACAAAGTTCAATGGATTAAAAAAGAGCTACTGACAACGAAAAGAGTTCATTGAAGAGATTATGGAATAAGTGGATGCTGATTTTTCGAACAAAATCATCTTCAGCAATTAATTTTTTTAACGATTTCTGCCTGTACGGTAAGTATGATATAAGAATAGGAATAGGCTATCCAAATGTATACATCTATAGGTACTTCGTCTGCATTGCAATAATGTAAATATAGAATAAAGGGGAAATGTCAAGGGAGTGTATTATAGGCGTATACTATTTATTACACATTTGATTGCCTCTTACATAAATGCCTAACAATAGCAATAGCCTAGACTGCAATAATCTCTTTCTAACACAATATGCTTATAGTTCGCTCTCTTCTTGACGTCTTCCAAACTTACAGGGAGATGTGAATCCGCGGCGATAATGTAAAGCACTCAATACCAAAAGGACCAGTGGGGGTACGCACTGATGATGTCAAAGATTAAAATAAAAATAATTAAAAATAATGTATAGGAGTAAAAATCGAAGAAAATGCGAGATTAGAAATTGAAGATGGAAGAGACTATGAAGAAAGAGCATACGTAAAACTATCATAACTGAAGCAGCAGAAAAAACAACGAGATTAAAAGCAGTGTGAAGATAAAAGAATGCCTAAATATGATGAATGTAAAAATTCAAACAAGAAAGAACTGGATAAAAACAAATATAAATTGAGTACAGGAAATCAAATCGAAAAATTAACAAACTATACAAAATGAAAATGTACGTATTAAAATGGATAGAAAAATAAATTATAGAAAACATAAAATACGGCAGTAAATATCAACAATAAGAATAAATAATAATTATTTATTTAAATTATTTTAATACATTTAAAATAAACATGCGAGTGCTAAAAATAAAATATTAAAAAAAATATATATATGACAGAAGAGAGGACCAAGGAGACAATTGATGACATACATAATGAAATAGATGCGCCTATCTATGAACAATTATGCTACTGAGCAATGCATACGAGTTACTGAAAGATCTAGGAGAATACCAACAAGAATTCAAGAAACGAAGATCTATATAGCTGAAACAATACACACACTAAAACAAATCATCGAAAATTAACACGGCAGTAGGTACTACATTAGTTCATCACAGACATTAACCTGCAAAAGAGATAGATAATATAGAATTACAAATTAATAACACCAAACTGATAGAAATGACAATGAAGAATAATTTCAAAGTGAAAATTAGGGCAGTAAATATAAATGTAAAAGTTGGCGCCATAAAAGAGAATCAGCTGTTGACAATATCCCTCAAATTAATTTGAAGGGAGTTGTCAAAAACTCAAGTCACAACGCAGATCAGGGGATATTCAGATGGTTTTATATCACAGAGAATAAGTAAAGCCTGAAAGAAAACAATGTTGAATTTATCAAAATATTTAATAAGCTCAAGTAGATTAGTAGAAAAGATCTCACAAAAGGAGAATATCGTTTAAAGGAAAATAAAATATTTTAAATATTTACGAATAAAAAACAGCACACAAAGGAAATGATAGGAGTATAGAAATAAACGAAAGAATGAAAACAAAAAATGGAATAACTATATTGGAAATATCATAGACTGTTAAAATATGGAAACCTCAGTGTTACTTTACTGAGGTTGAAAATGTATAGAGTAATAATTAAAATCAGTGAAACAATGTAAATAAGTACGAAAAAAGTTGACAATATTGGAAAATGAGAACTTAAGAACAATTTCAGCACCAAAGCAAGATAATATTTAGAATACTTATGAGTTATGATGATAAGGGACTTTACGAATCGAGAAAACTGTGCAATTAAGACATAAAACAGCAACACAATGAGCTTATATGAAAAATTATCGAATAATGGAAAGAAGAAAATACGAAATTAGGTAGCAAGGCTTGGTAAAAGAAGACAGAAAATATGAAGAGAAAGACAACAAGAAGTGAAGAGAAATAACAGACAGAGAAAACAAACCACAATTTGTAGCGGGTCAAAAGGAATTATACGGAATGATCCATCTTGCCAATCGAATTAGAAGAGCTCATAGAGAGGAGCTGATAAGAGCGAGAGACTTAAATACATATTATAATAATTTAAAGGTAGGTTAGTCTATCATGTAAAAAACTAATTCGGCTAATGATTAAAAAAATCATAAACAGGTGTGTGTCCTTGACACTATCGTTAGTAAGTTCACTTAAGATTGTGACATAAAAGTGTAACAACGGCAATTTCTAATCCTCAAGAATATTGTGACGTGATAATAACGAAAGAGCCTGTACCTACAGGTTTGTGTACGGAAATATGCACACATTTTTTTTTTTATAGAAGTGTATCAGCCTGAGGGATGGTTTTACAAACTGTCCATAGACTCCGTGACATAGCATATGTATTATCACCAATGGAAGCACTACGGCACATGGTCATGTTGCTGTTAAGTTCTACATCTAGTAAAACAAAATTATTCACTTAATACTTCTAGAACTTGCAGATATTATACACCTACGGAATTCTGATGGGTGACGCTTGGCTGTACCCAACAAGATAGTTTCCACAAAATGTTCTTTAAATGGTCTAGATTGTGTTTGCTAGAGAATGAACTTTTAATATTGGAAATGGTCATGTTTGGGATAAAACAAACAATCGTCTACCAACCGCTTGTGGTATAAGTATAAAACAGGTTAATAGGACTATATTTATTTACATTTGCCAGCAGCGCTACTAAGTAACTGTATTGTACGTTGCAAGAATGTGCATTTTAGGGTGGGTCTGGTTCATGAACGATATAGTATCTTCACATGACAGTGAAAGTGATGCTTCTTTGAATGCCGAATGTCCTCAGCTTTGTAGTCGCAGTGGTTTCATTTCTTGGCCCCCGAGAAGTCCGGACCTCATACCAATAGACTTTTTTCTTTGGGGCTATATGCAGTGTTTAATATACGCTCATTAATAGCTATCGACCACAAACATACTTTGACCAACGGAGCAAACGTGTTCCATACACGAACGCCGTTTAGATCTGTGTTACAAAGATAATAGACAAACCTTCGAACAACAACCATAAGATATCCATGGGTGGTATATCTATAGTGGTGTATCACATATATATTTTTAATTTTGTTGCATCTCTTTTTGCATTTATGTAGATATTTCTCAGTGGGGACATTAATTTATTTTATTGTTTTCGCTGTATTCAAATAAATCACCCTGTATAAGTAATCACAGGTAATAGAATAAGTAGGAATATGTACTACGTTCTAATTGAGAATTCATAAAAATGATATCGCTACGCTATCAATAGTATACTCAAAGGCCTGAACCTGTCATCACGTAATTAGTGATTGCATTTTTTTTAATATTTGTTCCAACAAAAAGTTACTATGAGGTAAATATTTCGAGAACACCCGGTACAAAGGGCCATTTATAGTAGAAATAACCTATTTTAGATAAAGAAGAAGAAATGTAAGGTTGCTTAGTTGTGTCGATATCTGCGAATATAATTCTATGAACGTAACGAGATAAGCATCAAAAAGAGCGAAGAAACATAAAACGTAAGATGAAAATTTCGGGCAGATAATTTCCTGGTATGTGCCAGCATCCTCATTGATCATGCATTTTCCGTTTCCAGTATATTTACCAGTGCCTTTATCGCATCCCCGTTATCACAAACACCTATTAACCGCTCTTCGCCTGCACTTGTCATTGATCCCGATTCGAAGCACTCTAGATAGAGACTGCTCATTACTCACACCCTGGAACTCTCATTTCCCTCTGCGCGCCCAGTATTTAACGTCGCGGAGTACTCGGCGTCTCCCTACCCGCTTATCTCACTTGATTATATTACACCTAACCTCAATAACTAAACACAATTTATAATGCTTAACTGTGTTATCATGAGGATGTTTAGTTGCAGCAGGATTTTTAGTTTAAGTCTTTAACTAGAAGTCGAATATAAACTTGAATGGATATCGTTTAACGTCTAAGGACACATCTCTGTGAATACGGAATATTCATCAATTAACAAAAAAATTACGAAAATACGAAAACACAAATTAAGTATAGATAGTTATGTAATATATATTTTTTTTGAATGTACTAATTTTAATGGTGGATTCTACCACACAAATTAACAAAAGTTTCCGGAAATGTTTTGCTTACTATACAGGATGTCAGGAAAATAATGCTACATACTGTAGTGGCGGGTTCTGGCGAACACGCAGGCAGTGTATAGCCGCTTTTGTTCAGATAAAAAAGTTACCAGAAAAAGTTATTGACGCTCAAAATTAATTTTTAATTTCTAATTGTTTTAATAACTCCATTCTTATTTGACCGATTATAACGAAATTTGATATACAGGGTGTCCCGAAATTCATGCAACAAAATTTGGTCATAGATCCTTAAGACAAATTTAGGGGACCCGAATTTTTTCTTTTTGCCAACTGGCCCCCTCTTTCGGAGTTACAGCCCCCTGAAATCTGCCCCTAAGAAGTCTTTTTTATATCTCAAAACCATATTGTACGAGAATCACTAAATTTGGTACACAGGGGTTTTATGACATGTGGAATCTCACAGTGCTACGCTTTTTGACGAGAAACCCCCTTAAGACACTTTTTCGTGGGCCCTCTTGTCTTTGGAACCAGAAAAATTTGGTCGCAAATTAGATTTTTTTTGTTATTGTATTAGTTAGCTAGAAAGTCATTGAATTTAGGAACTTTTTTGTCTTTTGATATTCATTTCGTAAAACGCAATGTTTTTTAGGAAAATGGCGATTCACGATATGCATTCGATCACATTTTGACATTTTTCTCGAAAACATTGCGTTATACCAAAAAAGTATAAAGTGACAAGTTTCTAAATTTAATGGCTTTTTAGTGGACTGATAATTTTTAAGACTTTTGGATATCTATCCTCAAAATTATTAATTCTACTTGTGCTCCGATTTTTTTATCCAAGATCTGATAGCACGATGTTAGATGACTGCGTTTTCTTAATTAATGAGAATTAATTTTGCAACAAAAAGTGTAAATTATATGATTAGGTACTAAGAAACGAAACATCAGAAGATTTTAAATCTCAAATAAAAAATTGCTAAACAATTTGTGAAAAAATGGTACTTGAAAAGGGAAGTTATATTTCTTAAATAAGCGTTATATTAGTATTTATTTAATAAAAAATACATTAAGTTGATTTGTTGCTTACGTTATGTTAAACTGAAAATATAGAAAAATAGCATTCGCAAAATATTAAATAAAACATTAAATAAATGTTTACAAGTAAAAAAGTTATTTGACATAAAGAAAAACGGACAAAACTGCTTTGTATGTTTTAAGGAATCTTATTGCTGCAATTATTGAAAGGGAAGTAAGTAATAAAATAAATATCATGTGATATGATGATGATGAATGAAAGCAGTTGTTAACCAAAATATACAAACATATTTATTTAAACACAAAACTTCTGGGAACGAAAATAGATTGACTCTCCAAACGTATCTGAAAATGGAGTAATACAAGCATTTCGACTTATGCTCAGTAGGTGTAAACAAATATTTAAAAATAATAATCGGTATCTCAAAGTTTTCGAAAAAAAAAAAATTAGACAAGTTATTGCTTTTAAATCATATGTTGAACTGATAACACATGGTTAAAATTTTGGTACTTATTTTTAGGACGCAATAAATATAGGAACAGAAATTTTCAATTTACTTTATATTTAGCATCTTATATTGATTACATTATAAATAAATAATAGGTATAAATGAACAAATTGAAGATACCTAATGATTGAATTCACTGAGTTAAATTATTAACTGTACTTTACTTAATGTTGGGATTTTGACATATACAACACCTATTACACAGGTTGGTCATAAGTTATCTAATATCTTCAGGATAAATAGGAGATACGTCAAAAAATAAAGATATCCTTTTATCTACACTTTTTCCGACATTGGAAATAAGAGATACCAAATTTATATTTTAAATTTATACTTTGATCATCTAAATTACACAGAATTATTTAATTTCCACATGTTGTGTAAAGGGTAATTTTGAGGGATATTTCAATGTTTACTCCATTTTAAAAATTGTTTGGAAAATATTGATACCTAAACTATTAGAGAAGAAAAGTTACTTTTTCCTAGTTTTCATAAATGTAACCGTTGTCAAGAAATTCGAGTGTGCACGCGAGAATGCATTAGCGTAATAATAAATTTCTCATCACATATCACACATACATTGAAATATCATACGTTTCGAATAATTTCTATAAAACAAGTACAAAATTTTCACAAGATAATGTATTTCAATTTTCGAATAGTTTCTGGAAAATTCTGCTTCCTTTATCATTTATTTCCAATCATCAAAAGCAAGTTTAAAATGATTATACAATTTTATTAATGCATCATCATATGTAGGTAAACTGAAATTTCTCGAAAAGAATTCGATAATTAAATGAGAGCATTTTTTCTCTAATAGTTTAGAAACCAATATTCTTTTAAATATGTCATTGTCAGCATTTAAAAGTACCCCATAACAAATGATTTAAATAATATGTAAATTAGTGTTTGCTGTCCTAAGCCTAGGTTTAGAATATGAATACGATATTTAAGATATACAGGGTGTACCATTGAAAACTTTGCACCCGGCTTATTTTGAATTACGTTCCAAAATATTAAAATTGACGCGACAAGTCAATTTTGTTTTCGAGGGGGATACAGAACAACCCCCTTCGCGGGGGCGCATGCGACTTTAGAATCTTAAATGGCACTCTAGGTCGAGTGACACCTCATTCGAAAGTGTTTTTATTTCTGGTTGTCATCATGTAACTTTTTTCAATTTTAGTTCATCTGTTTTTGAAAAAAAAATTTACTTATGCTTAGAAATAAAAGACAATTTTGTATTAATCATTTAATTAATTGTTCAAAATGCCAAAGGGAAAACTATAAAAAGTTTCAATTGTCGTTTTTTATTTTCCACTTATCCTGTTTCACAGAACTTTTGAACCAAACTGGTGACGTAAACATCGGAGGTGTGTTTATATGCTTGACACTGATTAAAAATTCTTGCCGTAAGCCGTGCATTATGATTGTTTTTAAAATAAAGACAAATTAATTATTTCAACCCTTTCATCATAAGTCATTTTTAGAATTAATAATTACTAAACACACTTCTGCTAAACACTTTTCTTTGAGAACTGAATAGCGACTAAAAGATATTGACTGGTAAGTTTGTTATCAGTACCAATTTTTTTTCATTATTCAAAATACTTTGTATTTGTAAACAGATTTTACAGTGAAAATAAATTGAAACTTTTTATAGTTTTCCCTTTGGCATTTTGAACAATTAATTAAATGATTAATACAAAATTGTCTTTTATTTCTAAGCATAAGTATTTTTTTTAACAACAGATGAATTAAAATTGAAAAAAAATTACATGATGACAACCAGAATTAAAAACACTTTCGAATGAGGTGTCACTCGACCTAGAGTGCCATTTAAGATTCTAAAGTTGAATGCGCCCCAGCGAAGGGGGTTGTTCTGGCGAGTCTGTATTTAACGCTAAAATGTGTACCTCTCGAAAACAAAATGGACTTATCGTGGCAATTTTAATATTTTGGTACGTAGTTCAAAATAAGCCGGGTCCAAAGTTTTCAATGGTACACCCTGTATATATATCCATAACTTTTAAGACACAAAATACTATCCATTTTCGGAAAAATTATTTAAAAATTTTACCTTTACTTCTTAATGTAGAATCCGTTCTGAAAATATCGAGAGACAATTTAAGATCACCTTCGTTCAGAAGTTTTTTTGAGAGTTTATGACATTGTTAGTTCTATTTTCTGCTTATTTGTGTTGCCATTATTTAATTAAAATTAATTAAATAAACCTTTGCTCGGATCAGGATCGGTTATCGGTTATGATGGCAAAATAAACAAACTTTAGACAATATTGTTAATCCTCCTGTCTATTCGTTGAATTAGCTTTTATTTTGTAAACGTTTAAACCTGTTTCATTTAAAATATTATGTTAAGTCCACTACTTTTGTTGAGTAAAACGTTTAAGCTTACTTTCTGGTATTGACTCCCACTTTGGATATATCTTTTACAAAGACAATTCGTGTCAAATTCCACACAGTAATTTAGTTGCAGTTATAAATTATATGCAAAAAATTGCACTAAGGGCATAAAGTATTTTTATCTAATGTGAAGTGATTTATCAATAAATAAATAAATAAATAAATAAATAAATAAATAGCTCTATGGCGTGTGAGTAAAAAGGCGTTCACTTGGGTGTAATAGAAACTCAAATTTGAGAGAAATTCTTAAGAACTGATTTCATAATATTAATTAGTGATAATTTCAATCAATCTAATGTGACCAGAAAATGAGAACGTGAAATTCGAGATTAACTTCACTAATTTTTTTACAGTGTGTTATGTGACAAATTAGAATGTCAAATCTGCGTAAATCCATAGACGTCAAAAAGTTAAGCCTCTTAAATGGAATTATGTACCATTACGTCGCGCTAACAAAAAATCTTTTTATTACAATCGCGTACAAAGAAGTGAAGACGGATCCCCATTTATTAAAAACTTTTAAAAATCCGAGGCTATTATGTAGCGACATTTATTTATTGAAAAAAAGCCCAGATAGAGAAACCTCTCATCAAACGTATGCATTCCTTCAGTCTCCAATCATGTTAACATCTTATAATTAGCTTCAGCGATACAAATTACAAAGTACGGGATGAGTTTTTGTGTCGGCCTTTGCTAGCAAGGAAATACATTTGTCCAACTATTGCTGGATACTTATTAGCGTCTGACATTCGATTTGTCTTGTCTCCGACCACTCTGAGCGATTGCAGTGGACTTCGGTCGATGCCTCTTCTTATATTTCATTCCTTCTCGGGCTGGAATAAGCTAGGGGCGTACTTTAATTTGGCAACTGCATGAATATTCCATTATTAATTTGCTGCTATTAATATGATGCAGAACTTACGAGCAAAAATAAATATTCACTTCAACGTTAAGGTTGCTTCACCAAAAGCATTCAACGTACCTTGCCGAAAGATGGACACTTTTCTATTATGAGAATTGAATTTATATTTTGGTTTCATTTTTCTTTACCACAAATTATTTTGTTATACCTAACAATTATTCCTCGATTGTTATTATTAATATAAATATTATTCTTCAAATTATTATTCTTTGATATGAAAATATATCACTTGATATGTAGATAAAGAGTTAGGTATAATATGTTAAGTGTTCTGAATTTGTACTTAAATATAAATAATGCAGCATTATTTGAGTAGACCAATTAATTAAACAGCTTTTTTTAAAATAATAGTACAATGAAAGACTTGGTAGAAGGTTTAAATTAACGAAATAAAAATTTAAAAAAATATATACCTGTAAGTAATCTCTGTAAAATACCTCCCTACCTATTTCAAGGACAAAGTTTTTTTAGTGACATCTTTGTCCTGCAATGTTTAAATTTTAAAATGAAATACGTTTTCATACTCTCGAAAACCATATAAAGCTTGCATTAATCTAAGACTTCTTTAACTGTGAAGACTATTTAATTAAATAAACAATATGTCAAGACAAATGAGATACATTTTCTTCCATTAAATTGACTTCTAATTTAAAATAATTAAATACAAGGGAAAACATTCTTCATGTATTTTATGGGTAAAATTTTACTGCAGTTTTTATTTATATTTCTGGATGAAACATTTTCCCTAGTGGGTGCATTTTGAAGTGGAATCATTAACCATTTCTTGAGAACATTAAACTAAAAACAAAATATAGTGTAAGTAAAACAAGTAAAGTAGGTCTTAAATAGTAAGTACAACCTGGATGTCTGCGTATAAGAGTTAGGCAAAGTTCAATATTATTATTCAATATTATTGATGTATCTTATACCTTTCAATAACTATAAATGAAAAGAAAGATTTATATAATTTATACAAAGTCAAATTATTTACTTTCCTCGGTAACATTATATTTAGACAATTAAAACGCAAGCAGATGAATGTAAACATGCCTACTGAACAACTAGCACAATTATATGATTATCTGATTGGTTAAGCCAAATAAGCTGATGTAAAATCGCACTTTTATATATGTACATTAAGTATAGTAAAAACACTAGAAATAATACATTTTAAAATGTAAAACTATAAAGTAAAAGGTAAGAACACATCGCAAAGAGAAAATATACACTCAAACGTGTAATTCTACACAGTGAATCATGTATGTTCAATTCATTCTCATTGTTTGTGTATGAAAGCCATTATAAATACAGGGTGATTCACAATTTATCCGAATAAAATTTGAGAATAAATGCGTCATAAAGAATAGAGTTAATATCGAAAAAAAATTTTTTCTAAAATTCTGTTTCCGAAAAAAAAAATTGTAGTAGCATTTAAAACCCTTACATCGCTGGGCTACTGTAGTCTCTAGAGTCATTCGCGTTGTGCGCTGTACGCAATTCCCTTTCTCCCTCCACGTGGCTCCAGGCGATTCCGAATACTGACATCCGATTTTAGTAGGTATTACAATACTTTTCTAAGAATAAAAAATGGCTTACGTGTTCTCGGAGTTAATGGATATCATTTTAATTTATTATGAAGCAAGACAACAATTGTGTTATGGTGAAGTATTTGTGTTATAGTGAAGCCAGATAACATTTGTGTTAGTTCGTAGAAACTGGGTACGACGGACCCAAATGTGTTTACACGTCGGTGGGCAAAATTTTGAACAGTTGTTGAAACATCATTTATGTATTATTTTATCAACTCAAACCACAAATTAATTTTATTAATTAATAATAACAATAGCGGCAAAAGCAGTTGAATTTGCTTATATAAAATAGGTGTTATAAAATTTTATTTATTTCTTTCCTTACGAAAGAAATTCTTTAAATTTTTTGTCCGTTAATTTTTTATTACACTTTGCCGTTGTGCCGGTCTACAACTGCATGCTTTGCCTTGCGCAAGGTCAGGTTTTACAGTGGACCAGTTTCCAGTGCCGTGCAAAAGTGTATTTTTAAATCATTTTCGAACTGCCCTTTTTGTTTTGTTTTACAAAATTGTATTTGTAAGAGTCCCCTGTACATTCAAACATTTTCTTTTTCGGATTTTTTTCGGACATTCAAGTATTATTATTTATTACTAAGTTTGGTACTCATTTTTGGCTGTAATTGACATATTTGCACAGACTCGCAATTAAATGGATTACATGGGACCAATTTTTTCATAACTTAATAAAAATATAAATTTTTTTTGTCTCTTATTACTTCCAAAATATTGCTAAAATAAATAGTTTTCGAGTAAACTACTGAATTGAACAAATTTTATTATTTTATGACTTTGCCATTAAGTTTTTTTTACTTTTTTTTAATTGATTTCCAAACACAAATATATCATTTGAGTCCTCTAGTATCAAAACCCCTTAAATCCGTTTTTGATGAAGAATGAGATATACGCATCAAAATATGCCTATAGCGTAGAAGCGTATATCTCATTTTTCATCAAAAACGGATTTAAGGGGTTTTGATACTAGAGGACTCATTTACTAAAATAAACTACTTATGTGACAACTTTATGTTTTTATAAGGAAAGAGAAGTTATTCCATAAAACTTCTGACAAATTGTTTTGCTAAATTCTAATTTTCTAATCAAATTAAAGTCTGTGACTCAGAACCCTGAAATAATTCATTTATACTAGAAATCATTTCTAGATAAATGACTAGACATTATAATTTTTTGTACAAATAACTTTATCTGTTTTACATATACCTACCTGTTCAATTTTTTATTTATTAAGAAGATTTGTTTGTATTTTTATTTTATAATTGTGTGCAATATTTTAATTCTGTAATTCCATCTGTGTAAATTTTTATTAGGTACATATTTTTACTTTATAATTTCACGAATTTAGTTTCTGCGATTTTCTATCTTTATTTCTTCAAAATTAGAGTCCCCAATTTCCTTTTTCTGTACCTGCAACATTTATTTTCTTATAAGTAATCAATATCCTCCAGTATCTATTGGAGGTATTAGAAAGTTACAAAAATATATTAAAATTTATAATATTTCAAAAAATATTTAATAGATTTTGTGCACGGTCTTCTCAGCAGAATTCCTATTAAAGGGAGATAGACTGCTTTAATCCAAGATTCCATACATATTTTCTTTATAATATTTTTGCATGAGTTTCTAATTTGAATTATGTATGCAAGATGTATTTCCTAATATTATCCAAATGAAAATAAACAGTAATAATTATTATGTATTTTTAATACATAATAATAATTAGTCTGTATGGTATGTTTACGCATATCAAAAACAATAATACCAAGCAACAACCTTGAAACAGAGACTTACAGGAAATTTTATAAAGAATGTGGGCATTCTAAACCTAAATATACGCCTGTAATTAGCGTCACCGTTTTACTTGACAGGCTTCACTAAATAGTTAGGCGATTTATTTTCAGACCGATGAGAGATAATTTTAATTTGGCAACAGAGCTACTATATAGGCAGTGTTTACATAAAAAAGTAAAAGTGATTTCCTGTTTCTCTTGGCTTTACAATAAGATTTTACTGTTTTTCCTCTTAGAACACGATGTTAAAAGGCGAACAAAAAAGAAAATCATAAATTATTTTCACTATATGTTTTTGACTCACAAATTTATTGTTAGCAAGCTTACAAAGGAGAAGAAAAAATTAACGATTCTAAAGTTTTTCCGGTCGTTTAATTGGATTGAATCGCTGCAAGAGAGACGGTCGACTTTAAACAGCGGCTGCGTTTTATAGCGAGGAGAGAAATTTTATTTATTACGTTACGTTTGTGGTCTACATGCTCTTAAATTATATTTACTCTATTGCAGTTTAAATTATTTATTTAGACACCGCAGAATAATGTGGAGAATATTTCACTGTCTTAATATTTTTCGTTTAAATAAAAGGAAATATTTACATTTCTGAAATTGTTAGGCGCTCATAATAATTTAAACTGGATTTACTACAGTAAGTGAACTCCTATAAATCAGTACGTAAACATAAAAAACTTAGGTATCAAATAAAGTCATTAAATGATAATTACTTTTTTATTAAATGCCTTCTTCAGTTTCTCAAAAATAACTTTAAAATGAGGGAATGCTGACGTATCTCCTAAACTTTTCATTATAATATAATTTAACAATTCTATATTTTCTTCTTCCCTTACTCATGACTTATTCTCTGTAATTTTCTTTAGTGTACTGCTAGGTTGGCTGTAACAACAGCACTAAGTTAAGTAGTTGGTTGTAGTTCAATATAAACACAAACAGAAAAAATATAACAGTCACTGACCGAAGCTTTCTGAGATTATACACAGGGTGAGTCAAAATTCACTCCCCAGCGGCCGGATATATATTCTAGAATAAAAAACAAAACAAAAATGTAGAATACTAAAATCTCGAAAGCGGAGCCGTTTTCGAATAAATTATTAATTTTAGTTCCATAAATGCGCAATTTTCGACTGACTAATCAAGTTGACAAAAATCTTGTTGACACGGATTTACTTGACAGTAAGCTTTAGGAGCTTGTAACGATAACGTCCGTGCTGCCGATTGTTTGTACAGGGAACAATTTTCGAATCGCCATCATCCCGGTCACAAAAGAATCCAAAATGTAAAAATACGTACTGTGAAAACAAGAACGTTCTTTGTATGCCGGTCGGCCTCGAAAATTGACATGGCAACAGGAAGAACGGTTACTGCAGGATGTTGAGAATAATCCTACCACCAGTACACGCATATTATCAAGAAACAGGTATCATGACCAATCCACTGTCCATAGATGTCTTCAGAGGTACAGCTTGTATCCGTATCATGTAGAGCCAATTCAAACGCTGCATCCTGGAGACGACCAATTAAGAGTAATTTTTTGCAGATGGGCATTACAAGAATTTCAGCGCAATCCAGATTTTTTCTATAATGTTTTATTTACTGATGAAGCTCATTTCAACCAACAAGGAGTTTTCAATCACCACAACTTTCATTATTGGCATTATGAGAATCCTCATGAAAAACGTTAGCGGAATCAGCAAAGACGTTGGTCTGTAAATGTTTGGATAGGTATTTACGGGAAAAGGATCATAGGTCCATATTTTTTGCCAAGAATACTGAATGCTGTACAGTAATTTTTGCGAAAACATTTTGCCAGGTTTGTTAGAAGATATTCCTCTACAACAACGTGCAACTATGTGGTTTCAGCATGATGATCCGCCCGCAGATGCCACATTACAAGTACGACATATTTTGAACCGCCGTTTTCCTAATAAATGGATTGGACGAGGTGGACCAACACCATGGTCACCCCGATCTCCTGACTTGACTCCGATAGGCTTTTGGTTATGGGGATACATAAAAGAAAAGGTTTATTTTACTGTGCCTGTTGGCGAGGATGATGTTATTGGCAGGAATCATGAAGCAGTAGCGGAAATAAGTGAAGCTAATTTCTGTTCTGTTGCCAGAAGTTTACCACAGATTGCAGAAGTGTATTAACGAAAATGGTAATGTTTTTAAAGGTTAGCCAAAGTCAGAAGTATCTTCGTTTTTGCTATTTGTTATTTTGTATGGATTTAAATGGATTTTAATGGTGTTAATATTAAACAAAAAAATTATAAATTAGAATTTTTTTTCTTTACAATATTTTCCGAAAACGGCTCCGCTTTCGAGATTTTAGTATTCTACATGTTTGTTTTATTTTTTAATTTAGAATATATATCCGGCCGCTGGGGAGTGAATTGACTCACCCTGTATAAATTACATTCATTCATAAAAGATCTATTAATGCAAGAGCAATAACGGCAGTGGTAAACTTGATTACATTAATAGTGAAATGTTTTATTGCCCGCAGGTATATTATTAGATATATTAACATAAAACGTAACATAAAACACACTACAGAAATGAGACAATCCCCAAATACAAAGCTGTGCGGTAGGGAGCTACACTTGAAAAAACGCGGGACAAACACCCATTATCCATCAACATTGCCAGTGCCGACGCCAGAGATCGAACCCGGACCAGAATAGGAAGTCTGGCCGAGAAATGCTTACCACCGCATCCTCGACCAACTACGCTACCGTGGTATATTAAATGTGAACATTCAAACATAATAATAACAAATAGCTTTTGAAAATATATATAGTCCGTTTGTTGAGATAGAGCACCAAGAAAATATCTGCGTCATTTTCTTGAAATTAACCGCATACGACACCCGAGGTAGAGAGACATTGATGGAATATTTCAAGGCACGCCACTGTCGCGGTATATTGTTACAGTAATTCCGATAATTTTCTTGGAATTCTGACCTATTGTGCGGACTGTATATGATTTATTATGATTTATCGTTTTTGTACATTATTTTAAAGGTAAGTAATTCGAATAAATTCAAAATTTACATTCTATCAAATGGAGTCGAAGAATGTTTTTGGACACAAATTTGGTACGCAGGAGATATCTAATCTACTAGACAAGATTCTTAACTGATGATAACGCAAGAAGGCCACTTGAAGGAGTAATTCTAAGTAAAATATAGAAATATTAAGATCTTCTTATCTTAGCCATTTTTACGTGTTGGTTTTTGTTAATGTTAATGGCGATGCTAGAAAAACAATAATATGAAATTTCTTTGAAAGATTACTTTATAAATCTCAGTATTTAGACATCATTTTTAATTTTTAATGTAGAGAATTATTAATTACTAGCTGTTTACTAGATATTGTTGGTGTAATTCAATGCTAGTTGAGTAATGTAACCCATAAAGTTGTTGTTGTTTCCTACTACAGTAAGGAGTTTTGTCTGTGGGGTTATATATCTTTTGAATACATAGATGTATCGAAGAATATTGTTTGATTTTTTTAGAAAACTGCTATAATTTTCACCAACTGCTACTAAATCTAGAGAATTATAGAGCGATGATGAAACTATCGGAAATTGTAACTAAAAACCCTTAAGTATTGGCTTATTAAATTAACACACCTCTAAAATGGATCTCAAGTATTTAAAAAATTATTGATTCATTCGGTCATTATTGACCGCTAAATTAAAGCACACTAATTTGTTATAAAAATTTAGACATATTAATAATTTATAACAAAAAAATCAGTGACACGAAACAACGAACAAACGAAATGAATAACAAAACCAAACGAAAATAATTAATAGGCACTGCCTACTTTCGCCTTTATTATACTTTCACAATGATCTCATTATTTCCTTCAATCATACCTGGGCATATTTTAGTATAGTCAAAGGAAGCAGGTAGTGGTTGGTGGTTTCTGAAGCCAGCTCCAGATTATGCGATCACTCGCCAAATATTATCCATTATTTTTTGCAGATTATTTGCCTAAAATCTAGAGCGCCAAGTTGTATTATACACATGATGTAAATATGGGAAAGTGACAAATATCCCACACATAACCCGAAATTTTCTACACACGATGTGCAAACTTGCAATTGCCACATGTCAACCTCTTGTGTATGCATATTACAAAGTAGTTGGAAGAAAGTACAAGGTGGAACTTGTTTAAAGTGGCCACATCAGACAAGACAGAGGTGTTTCGACACACACATTCGAACAGATTCGTTTTCTTTATGTTTTTCCGTCTTCTGAAGGAAAAACACTCACTTGTAAAATAATTGAAATGGTGTGCCGTTTGTATAGTTTTGGCGAATAAGTATTTGGCAAGTGAATACATGCTTTTGAATATATCGATATGCACCATGCGCACGATACGGCACTTGTATACATTTAACAAATATCTGGAAAGTGAACACTTAGAAGGCTTAAGTTGTCTAATCATATTAAGTTACTACACTGAAAGAAATGCGCTTTATTCTTTATTAGAATTCTATATGCCATTATAAGACCATTGTATACTATATCTGACAGTTAAACAGGTGAATATTGGATATAATACTGCTAGCACAGTTGTATAGTGACTATAAACCTTATTCTTTATTAAATTATTGTATAACTAGTATACAACGTTTTTTATACCCTTTACTAAATAATAGCAATAACTGTTATTAAAGTGTTCCATATCGTTATTAGAACATCTAGTACTGGTTATAAGTTTTATAATAATAACTGTTGTATACTCTGTATGAGTTAAAAACATATGACATTAAGTTTTCAGAAATTTTATTGGATAACTGTAATTTCAAGCTAAGGTTCTAATGTAAACATAAAACATACATTTAAGTATTAGAAATGATGACAAATCGCTCCCAAAACTGTCCAGTTTATTTTCTTAGCAACAATGCACCCGTATTTTCTTGTATTACATGATAATTTGCATTATAACTCCTCCACCTTAAGAATGAAGCATCCTCTGAAAGGTTGAGCTTCTTTCCATGTAATTCTATTTCCTCTGGTTGATTGACTTTATACCCATGCCCTTCTTTGTCACAGTTAACCTTCTGTTCCTCCATCTTATGTAAAACTTAACATCAGCGATTTCTAATAGGACCTACAAAATAATAATTTTTAAGATTTAGACAAGATTTACATTTGAAAAAACAAAACAATTACAAGCCATAAAACAGTTAGATACTTACATAATCTTCCATTTCACACAACGCGATATGATCATGTGCCTATGCTGTCTATTTGCATCAAACTAGACGTGTAATAGCGGACTGTCGGAAATTTTACGATCATAACCGATTATGCACCGAGAGGTGACGATCACTTAACCATTATAAGACGCGTTTTACACATTAATAACGGAAATATAATCAATATAAGAACGAATAATTCTGTTAATACAATTGTTATATACAAATTCTGATATGGTCTTTATACAACAAATCTTCCCTACTATACAATTGGAACATAAAGTCTATAACACATAATAATGTATAAGTAATTAATTATAACCTTTATTTCATAAATGCATAAGGTGTATTAAGCACATTCCAGTTAAACTCATTGAATAATGAGTATGGAGATGATTGTTTTTTTTAAGAAAAGTTGTATATTTGTTATATAAGTTTTAATATGCGCTATACACATTATTCTAGATAAACAGTTTAATAAGCCCATTTCTTTCAGTGTACCTACGGTAAACAAAAACCTGTTTATCCATGAAAAATTTGCCTTGGTTGTCCCAAATTTTTCTACGCATTTTCTCCATTACAATAAACTAATAACCCCAAATATTAAAACCCCTTTATATTAAAAGGTATGTCTTCAAGTTCATTGTTTTCGAAAATGTGTGTCATTGCTTAAAACCGCGCAGGACAAAAAATCAAAACTGGGAAAACAGTTACAGGACTTACTCAACGCTCAAAGTGGCCTTTGCAGTAAATTTGTAAATAAATTAACACGTTCGGTATAGAGAATATAACCATGAAAACAAGATTATTTTGTAATCATCAACTGAAAACACTCTGTACCCGAAAATTAAAGATTCCAAAAAAATTGTTTAGGTACCCTAGCTTCCTTATCATGGAATAAACCTATGCTTAATTAAAAAAGATCAAAATCAAATTAGCCGTTAGGGGGAAAATTAACTTGGAAATTGAAGCCCAATTATATTGGTGTTTTGATATTGAGAGGAATGTATTAGCTGTAAAGTAAATGTTATCAATAAATAAATATGACATAAAAGAAATCAGCTTTGTGTAGCCTCTGCTATATCCAGTTTCTAGACTTTTGTCTTGGTCCAACCTCAGAACAAAAACAATTATTAAAATGAAATAAATTATACTCAATTTAAAAAAATGATTAATTTTACAACCTGCACGGAACTGTATCCTGATTTCCTGTAGCTAAGCTACACTGTTCAATATTTCTCGAACAAACTAGTAATTATTGTAAATATATGTTTGCCATTGTAAATAAAACTAATCATTTCATAGAACCAAATGTATTGATTTAATGAAGTTCATATATATTTAAATATATGATCGAATTACCACCTTGCATTTGAAACTCGCGGACAAAACGAACTTGATCAAACTGTAACCCTGTTTCACATAATATTAAAACTACACTGTTCGTTCTCAAATAAAACTACCTTCTAATATCAGTTAAATTTTATAACATCAAAATATTGTACGTGGAACAATACAACGTAACATTTCATTGCAATTATTATCTCTTCCCAAAAACGTGGTTTAATGTTTCGGTCATTTTATCATCGCTCTTACTATTATCTTAATGTAAGGTAGGTATCCTATAAATATTTATAGTAGATTTCAAATTCAATCGTATTCGTATTTAGATTAGATATGTGAAATACAAATTTTCCGTTCCTTAAATGATCCCTCCTTAAACAAATGACGGTCATATATAGGACAGTCATTGGAAGACGAATAACAGTTATCCTTCTCTCTTCAAAGTTTAAAATTTCGGTAATATGGATTATTACCACCCCTTCTAATACTAACAAATAGATATTAATAATTATGCGAAAATGTAATTTATAGAAGACACGAAAAACTTTTAAGTATGCGTTTTGAAAAACAATTTTAGTTTACTGAAGTGAATAAATATTACAGTGTGTTTGTGTTACTCCAACGAGTATGAACAGTCCACTCCGACCGAAGTCTGACTGGTTTAGTAACACGGCGTAACCGAATTCGCTTCTAGGCATAAGTATAAAAACTTCGGTTCTTGTGACGTGAGATGGATCATTTTTCAAATCGCTTGCGGCTGAGCTAGGATGTTTTGATGCGGGTCTGCAACTACACAGACAAGTGATACACAGAAGAAAGGCGCGTCTCCCGAGGTGCGCGTGAAAGATAAGGATGGTGAGGAGTGGCGTGTCTCTCCACCGGAACTCGCTTCAAAGTGGAAACAGGGTCGCCTAACAAAAACTCAAGAAAAATCGTCTTTATAAAGATGATAAAAGCGCGTCTTTGCATGTTATGTGACAAACACGGAGTGAGTGACTGAGATATTCCGCAAGACATTTCATTGTTGTTCACTTTGTTCGATGACGTTCCTGCGATTTAAAAACCAGGATTATAAATGGAAGATCCTTTTGTATGCCAAATATACATTTTTAACATTTGAATCATGCATGTTTCATAACGTGCTTTGTGTCAGGAAAGCCTTCCATTTTTCCCGGGCACCAAGGAAATATCAATGATTGGCATTCAGCGAAGCCAGCTAAAAATAAAACTGTAAAAATCCAGCAGCGCTGCATTTTTTACATCGGCTGCATATGAATGAGATTTTTTCAATTAAATTACAATTTGGAATCCTAACAGGACGGATCGACGACAGCTGTGTCAACGTAGCTGTCCGGTGCCGAATACATGGGATCATCCTCAACCCGTGAAATCCGCTACGAATAAATCTGCATTTCATCTAATAGCCGCCTATTAATAATCGAACCACTGTGCGCCGACAAGAAATGCCCCAGGCCTTATAAATTCTGTTACTGATTACTATATACAATACTTTCCTAAATTGTTGGGATATGTACTATTACGGTAATACTCGTAATTAATTGTAAGCGTCAAGCTGTCTGCTTAAGGCAGACTGGTAAAACACGCGAGTCTGAATTTGAGAAATGGTCATAACTTTTTTATAAAAATTGTTTTCTTTTTGTACAGGACCGTCCATTTTGGTTGGGATAGCAGGATATGGGTTAAACAGTGACAGAAAAACACAAATATATTAGATATTTTTTCTTCGGGTTTAGTTTGGCGATTCAAACAGAACCTAGCTATCTTGGTTACTTTTAATATGCACAGAATTTTTCGATTTTGACCGATTTCTGTTGACTCTTGTATCTCTGTTGTTGTTGTGGCATGGCGATAGTTCGTTTTTCACAATTTCATATTTTCGGAGAAATAGTACTGAAGTTTGTGGAACATCCTGTATATTTTTATGGCTTCGATTTACTTTTTAATATCTTTCCAACAATATGAGCTTGCATTTAATTCTCTTGTAAATCAATTGATTCTTTCTTTTAAATTAATTCGTGGTCAAACTAATCGTGCACAAATATCAATAATTAGAAATGACCAATTTTCAATTTTCCTGGCAAGCCTGAAGACGTATTACTTTATTCTACCTGCCCATTTCAAGAATTAATGTACATTTTTATCATTTCTTCAAACATATAAAAATACCAATGTATAGGGTGTATTTTAAGGTTATGTCATAATTTCAAGAGCATATTCCTTGGATCATTTTAGGAACAAAAGTCTTATGAATGAACAGGTCCAAGGTCACTGATTTCAGGAATACGGAGATTAAAATGGAAAAGAAATAATATTTCTCTGAAAATCAGTCAACCAATGACGGAGAAACCTATTAGAGTTCATTCAAAATCTTATGAGCTTTGGCCTTCATATGCGCAGAAACGTAATTCCGACCATCGCCTAAATTATTCTACGTCCTAAAAAATTACATCTATTATTCACAGTCTATCTCGAGCTCTCGTAGCGTAAACAAGCCTTTGATCCGATTACAAATATTATAATAAAATGCCCTATTCTTTATTATTTTAATTTAAGCAATAGAAATATATATAACGAACGTTCGCCAGTTGACTTTATTGATGCCCGAGCGCCTTAGTTCATGTCTACTTGTAATGAGGCACGTGGTCTAATTCTGAGTCAATGTTTTCACAACGTGCTTATTAGAAGAATTATGCGGATACGTCACGCCTTTCGCGCATTTCGCAGCTCATGAGATTTTGAAACTACTCTAACATGCAATGACATTGAAAATATCAAGATACCCATAAATCTTGAGTTGCCATTGAGTTGTTTGAAAATTGATTGCGGATATTTTCATTTTTATGCAAAACAAGTCATTTTTGAGTTCATTTTTAAATGTAAAATGGAATTGCTCATTTATATCCAAAACTATTCAATTTTTAGAAAATTATCAAAATTCCATTTTAAATACAGTACAATCATTAAAAGTTCAAAAAAAATCATTGACAAACTTTTTATTTATTTATTTATTTGTATTAATCGGCTAATTAAAAATCCATATAGCAATACATTTTTTTGGCCTTTGGTCAATTATTTCTTCTTTTTTTAAACATATTTTATTTTCACTAATTTTTCTAATGATCGTATCAAATTAAGTTAAACAATAGGTACTCTTACAAAAATTTAAATTTGCAAACGATACATCTCATACACAAAATTCTTGCATGATATTGCGGAAAACAACTATTCTATTGGCGAATGTCCAACAAGCATTGAATTATACCGACAATATCTAGCAAACAACTAGTAATTAATAGTCATCTATAATTGTAAAACAAAAATGAAAAATGATACGACTAAATATTATTTATATACAAAAACACATACCTTGGAATTGCTTAATAGTGTAAGAATATATATTTTTTTGTTCTACGTCAGAAAATGTAATATTTTGGAACAGCAGTGCCAAAAGTGTTTAATTTAGCTAGATTAATGTGAATTGCCTTTTTATTTAACCAGTGTATACCTTCCTTAACAAATTCCTTTCAAAAAATGTATATTCTATTAATATTTTTACTTTTTTATAAAGGCATTGAGCTTACTTAAACAAACTCACACAATTTTTCCAAAAAAATCTTATCAAAGAAGTCCAACAATATTCTTGGATGCTAGTCATGCAAAAGAGATCTAACCCTACAGACTGCATGGGCTACATGCTCTACAGCATTCTCTAGCAAAAGACAATGAAAACAGTATAATGTCTTGTGATGACAATTAAAACTTATGTCAAATACGTTATTGCTCTTTCTCCGCCTGTTTGTGGCGCGTTATTACAAAATGCATTATACATTATACTATTAATGAAAAATTTGGCATGATTTGTGCATATATTGGAAATAATAAAAATGGTACAGCTGCCCAGTATAGACGGGAATTTGGTAATATTTAGAGAAGTTCCATGCAAAAAAATGTTTGCACGAAGTTTTGGAGAATTTGAAGAACGAAAAAAGAAAATGAATGCAGTGTGCTAGGAAGGAAGATGTAGAATCCAATATTTTATTATACTGATGATAATCCCGATGATAATCCCGAAAAGTCTACTAGAGAAGCAGAACGTGATATGGACATTTCTAAAACACAAGTTGTAAGGATTTTAAACAAAAATAAATTTAAGCCGTTTAAGTACCACCCAGTGCATTAATTAATCAATGGAAATACAAATAAATTCTCGAAGAGCGCATGCAGGTTATACGTTGCAATTTGGAAAATTATTTTTTTATAGAAAAAATTTATGAAACAGCATTTAACACACGTGGGTTATAGGTATAATAGAAATAACTCACATTACTGGGCTGCTAAAAATCCCCATCATGTTACTAAAATCAAATTTCAGGAGCATAGTACAATGCCGTTTGGTGTGGGATTATTCAAAAGAGAATTTTAGGTGCAATATTTTATAGACAAAATTTAAATGGCCAATTATATTTGGAATTCTTAACAAACCGTATTGGATGAATTTCCTTTAAGGATGTATACCTAATAATATTGTATTTCACTATGACGGAGCTGGACCTCACACTATACAAGCAGTTACTAATTATTTAAATAATAATTTCCCTGAGTGGACAGGAAGGCGAGGAACAATAAGCTGGGATGCAAACAATCCAGATCTTTCCCTTTTAGATACTTTTTTCGGGGGTATTTAAAAGAAATTGTTTATAAACGGCCACATGGTAGCCTTGAGGAAATTCAAAATAATATTGCCTTATAGCTGTTTTACATTAACAATTTATTGATGATTAAATTGACGAAGTTCTTCATGAATTAATTCACGAATTTATTGGTAAACAGTGTAGTTTTAGACTGCTACAGACTTTATCAATTTTTTTGACGCATGAATCAGTTCTACCAACGAATCAAAGAAGCAAATAAATTTCAAAAATGTCACCTTTCCACTCATAATTGTAGTGATACAACAGCGATACCATTTTGACACATATTATATAAATATTAGCGTTTGTAAGTAACAAATCAGTAAAAACAATGCAAAACTAGTACGACGCCACACAATTATTTACATATTCCAATAACATAACCTCATTACTGATCTGAGGGTGGAAATCTGTTGGGTTGGTACTTCCGAACTTCACGAAGAAATTGACGAAAATTAGAACATGCTCTAATTCGTCAAGAACTTGACGAATAAATTCATTAAGTTATTTGACAGCTGATTTGGTGCATTACACTTGTCCAATTTCTTGATGAAGCGACTTCATCAGTTAATTGATCAATAAATTGTCAATGTAAAACAGCTATTAAAAATAGATAGGCTTAACCCAAAGCCATGAGTTATAGAGAACATTATTCAAAATTTAGAAAAGAGGTACCTATAGGCTGTGTGTTCAATATGATGGGAATACCTTTGAGCAGAATTTATAGTAATTTTGTTCCATTTAAAAAACCGTACTTGTATTCATATGTCAAAAACATGACAGTTTATAAAAATTCTAAGAATTCCATAATAAGCTACATAAAAAATACTAACAATGTTTTATTTACACTTTTTTTCTATATATTATAATAAGGGCGTTAGATGGGGAAGGGACAATATAATAGACCACCTGGTACGCGACGGATCAGGTTTTGATGCGGAAATGATTTCATGTGATATCTTAAAAAAAAAAACATTAACCTCACTACACTGATTAACTAACTAAAGCAAAATAAACAACTAAATCATTTGAACAAAAATGATTCAATATGGAAAGTATAGTGTGCATTGCACTAATTCGGACAGCCGTAGGTATTGCCCAGTTCAGTAGCATCAATAATTATTTAACTACCTAACAACTTTTGTCTATAAAAAAATTAAAAAATCTCTAACATCATTGACTCCGATTTTGACGCTGTATACAGCCTGTTACAAATTCCCTTCACACTACAGGGATCTCGCAAACGGTAAGAGATACAAAGTAGCTTAAATGGGGGCAAAGTTGCATAATCAGGGGACCAACATTATGCCAACCAAGGCTAACATGATTAATTTTCGAAATATTTGAAAAAAAACCGAAATTTTGGAAAACCGTTTTTGTATTGTTGTTTGAGGTGATATTGAAAAAAGAAGAACACTTTCTCATGGCAACTTTTTGCCCTCTATCGAAAAGCTTAATCAATTTTTATATAGTTTAAATAACTAGGAGGATTTCAAAGGGTTTAACGACACTTAGAGTGTACGATAATTTATTAAAGATGAATTTTTCGAGACAAAACATCTGAATCTGGTTCGGGCTGAAGCAATACAGTATTAGGGGCCATGAAGGCTTGAAAAAAATGTAATAAAATTTCTAGGGTCGTATATAAAAAAATGAAGTTGATGATGGTACTGGAGAGACGAAACGTTACATATAAAAATTGATTATGCCATTCGACAGAGGGCAAAAAGTTGCCATGAGAAAGTGTTCTTCTTTTTTCAATATCACTTCAAACAAGGCTGAAATGAAACAAAAACGGATTTCTAAAATTTCGTTTTTTTTTCAAATATTTCTAAAACTAATCATGTTAGCCTTGATTTTTTAGAGGCATAATGCTGGTCCCCTGATTATCCAACTTTGCCCCCATTTAAGCTACTTTGTATCTCTTACCGTTTCCGAGATCCATATAGTGAGAAGCCTGTATAGACTTCATCATATTTTTATTTGAAAAAGTTCCGAATTATCTTCAAAAATCATTTGTTCTTGAGTACTAGGTAATGAAAGCCATGTTCCACATCCTATATTCGAATAATTCTAAAACTTTATCACAGCGTTACTGTTACACCCTATACTTTATTACCCTGTTACCCTATACTTTATTTGTTAACACATTTTAATGCAAAACATTTGAGTTGTTTATAAGTTTATCTGTATCAGAAAATATCCAAGCATATTTTTCAATTTGGAGCTCACTCTGCGGAACTGAACGTTAATATTATACTTTCTCAGCTGTCAAGAAACTTTATACGAGTTGATATACCTACCTAGTAATTTTACCTTGCTTCCATTTTTCTTTCTAAAAAATAGCGTTTTTACCTTTTTCACTAAATTAAAGGCTCGTGGCGTGTTCTGCGGCAATGACTACATGAATGAAATCGTGTCCGTAGTGTTTCATTATAAAATGGAAAATACAAGAGATGCATTCTCGCATGGCTTGGCTTACATGGTTGATGGTTTCCAATAATTATAGGTTAAGTCTTCACCGAGTAGTTGGTTGGTTAGTGTTGTTGAACGTGAGCGTAGATGCGTGACTTTGGGCGGGCTCTGCATGATTCTACTGTCACTGTCGAGTTCGTGACTGCTATACGCCTACTAAGATCCGCCTGGTTTTGCATTGAATATGTATAAATGTAGATACAAGGTACATAAATACGAGTATATGTTTAAATAAATCACTAGTTCCCCATTGGAAATATTAATTCCGCGGTCACGTTTGTTTGTAGATGTAATGTGAAACTCGTTCAGGTATAAAAAATTAAATTTTTAAATTCGAGCTAAACGAGTGTTCTATGGACATACAATACTGGTTCTACCTATAAACATATTAATTGATATCTACCTATCTACCTACAAATATTAATATTTTCTCCCTTAATACTTAATAATTCGTTTTATACGCGACAGAGAAAATCGATTAAAAACTGATAAAAGTAGTAAAGATGAATGTGTAATTACTTAAATTGGTCTGTTTTAAAATGTCTGATTTTATGAATTTTTCAAACGTAGGTAGGTACAACTTTATTTTCCTCTTATAATACTCTTGCGCTTAAATATTTCACTGACAACAGTGTTATTTAGCTGCAGACTTTTAAAGTGTTATTTAATTATTTTACTCGTATATTACTTTATTATTAGTATTTTTCTAACAATGAGTACTAATCCCAAAACATTTTTATAAAACTGTGTTGTCAAAAATAGGCGCCAAAAGCATTTACTCAATTCATCAGTAACAATTTTTTTCTAATACTTTTTTGAAAGCTCACATTTTTCGGTATTTTGTAACTATTAAAATAACGGTAATAAGTTGCTTATGGATTAAATAAATATTTTAAATATGTTAATAGTTTATGAATACTACTATTACTACATGCTTCATTTTGTTTATTATTTACTCAATTTATGCATTGCGACTTATACAGCAGTAGAGAGTAAAAAATATTAGAATTTTAATTATTTCTGTTATCTGAAAGACTAAGAGGTTTTAGAAAATAATTATTAGACAAAACCTGTTAACTTTTGATGATTTAAATTTATGGATAAAAATGTTAGACATTTTTCTTCAATTTATCGCATTTTAAGGATAACAAAGGCAGCTTCCCTTCTCGTTACAAACATTAATATGAAAAATTATGTATAAATAAAATTAATGAAACAATCCCAAGGAAAATGTGGAAACAAAAAGGTCTCTTTGTAGCAGCTGCTTCTACGTGATCAAACTTTGTCAAAAGTGAGAGCAAGAATATAGGATGTTTCTCTTAGTTGAGAATGTAACTATATCAGGTATGTGTTTTTCTATAATTTATTTGAACATTTGGATAGTTATTTTTCACTAATTGTTTAATGAATATCAGCGTGGTGTAACCCAACAACAATACTTGGGGCATATAGCCCATAGAGTAATTGTTTCTCGCAGTACCAGCGATTAGCAATCATATCTGTGAAGTTGGATATTCTTTGCATACGTAGATTTCCGATATCGAAGAATGTTGTTTGACTTAGATAAAAGTAAACAAAAGGCATTTCAATTCAATTTGCCTTACTTCTCCTGAAAAAAACTTTGCAATATTTATTGTTACATATTCTGAAAATTATAAAAAAACATGCCTGTAGTTTTAAAACAAGTATATCGATAAGTTCATAAAAGTTATAAGCCTATATAAGTACAATTGCTGATAAATAATTTAAAACTAGAAATTTTTCATCGACCCTATTTAAAGAGGCAAAAGATATACCCACCATTTCAGAAGTTGAAGAAGTCGCATTCTACATGTGTATATACGGACCTACATCTATTAATAATTCCAGCTCTACACTTTTTCGTATACGAATGTTCAATACTCAGGGATCTTAATATATTTGTTAATAAATATTCAGTAAATTTGGTTGCCTTGAGTCGGTAATTTAATATACAGGGTGTTAATTAAGTATGTACAATAAATTCAACACACAAGGAGAGTGATTTTAAGACAAAAAGTTCATATAAACATTGGTCCGCAGATGCTCCGTTTTGAAGATACAGGGTGTTTTACTTTTATAAAAAAATTGCTATTTCCTAAATATCTTAAATGCCCTTTACCCAATTTTGTTGTAATTTGGCAGTGTTATTTGTAGTGCTAATGGGCTAATTTAACCCTGACTTAATTAAATTTATTAAGTCCAGTGGCTCCCGAGCGGTACCTTAACGAATATTTTTGAAAAAATTTACGGCACTGACTTATTTGTAATTTTTATATATTTTTTTAATTAAGCAACTAAAAATACAGCTTTTTTGTCTCTTGAATGTTTTTCGTATATTGATAAATTTTTTTAGAAAAAAAAATAAAATCTACTTAGGTAATTGCATTTCCCTGAACCACAGGAAAAGTTTCCTTAGAAAATTATCATTTTTTTATAATTTTGTATTAATAACATGTAACATCTAAGTAACATAAAGTACAAATAACACTGCCAAATTACAACAAAAATGGGTAAAGGGTATTTAAGATTTACAAAATAGCAATTTTTTTACAAAAGTTTAACACCCTGTATCTTAAAAATGAAGCATCTGCGGACCAATGTTTATATGAACTTTTTGTCTTAAAACCACTCAAATAATCGTATGTTGAATTTATTGTATATACTTAATTAACACCCTGTATATATCAAAGAATGCGAATGATCTGCCTTACTCTGGATATAAATAATTATTTCTCTGAAGATTTTAGGTGATACGCAAGAGTAGACTGCTTTAGTAAATTATGAATGTTTATTTATTCAGGTATTAGTATACCTAATATACGCAATAAGGTATAAAACTAAAGTACCTACGTCTTTTTTCCACGTAATAAAAATGATTATTAAAGTTATTGAAGATCAGAGTCATAATGTAGAACAATTTAAATATAAAGTAGCGTATTTAGCAACTCTTACATTGGAATTTTGTTTTTTCAAAAAATGGTGAATGCGCCGGACTTAAATATATTATATAAAAACTATTAATTATGACAAACATTGCATTTAAAATAGGTAAATATATACGTATGTAAAATACATAATGCACACATTTGTAATATGTTAGCTGCAGAATTCCGGCACCGGTGTGTGGGGCATTTATGTTATAACCTATCAGTATTTCCGTATTAAAGACGCGTTAGAGGGCCCCAAGACAGCCCGCACAATGACAGCTGGTTTGTTTGCAGGCTATTCCGCGGAGATATGGCTCCCGGTTCTTCTCTTTCACTAGATATATGGAGCACAATAAAACCTCCACCTGAAGACATTATGCAAAATCAATTCCTCTCTTTTCTTACTCCGATGGGCTTTGTTCACTCCCTGCTCAGGGATATCTAAAGACTTAGATTGTAAGGATTAAGACAATCCACATTTTCTTCTTGAGACCAGACCACCCTCGGTGATATCTGAATTAAAATGCCTTTGAAAGAAGAGCGTCGCGGATGAAAATTAAAGGGCGCACTTTTTTAGACTGGTTTTGAAAGATTACGGCTTTATATATTCTGTTACATAAAACTTAATATAAAGAGAATTATTTTAAAAATGTGTTGCGTTAATCTTTTGTAAACGTTACTGTTTAGCTGTCTTTAATAAGTATAAGAAAACGGTAGGAAACAAATTTATAAAAAATATGTACAATTTAGTTGATATGAACTACTGAAACCTGTACGTTTGCCCCGAAATTTTTATTAAATTTTATTAGATTGGTATAGTATTCTAGGAAAATGTAGGGCACATACCTACTTATTTATTGTAGTTGTAGTTTAATGTCAAATAACAAATTTAAACAATAAGTACCTAAATTAAAATTGCAAAAGGGGCACATCTCAGAACAGTCATGAGATAATTTAGAAAATATTATTAGAGATAATTATACAGAGTGTTTTGGAATAGGCACCATAAATTCAGGAGCTGATAGAACATTCAGAAAAGGCAATATTTCCCGTGGGCCATGGGCGTCCCGTCAGAAATGTTTTTTAAATAAAATTTTAGCCTTAAAGAGCCAATGGAGTACATTAAAATTTGATACAGATGGGAATGGTAAATACCTTAGTGTTGTTAGATTTTTAAAATAACCTACCGCGTTTCTAAGGTTAGGTTCTTACAGACTACGTCATATACTATAATGTAAGATTTATTTTAATTTAGATAAAAAAGTACCCTTGCTGAATTCACGGAAAACGCACAATTTTTGAGTAAAACACAACCGATTCTTCCAAAAGCAACCAGATCATATAACATTTTTGCAAGAAAATCTAACTAAGCAAGTTAGATACAATATCTCTTCACTATACCAGTTAAATAAGTTTTCTTCGGGGTAAAAAACAACTGACAATACATTCAAAATATGGGAAAAAAGGAAACTATTAGCACGTGCATTAATCACAATTATTGAGTATCTTTACAAATTTGCTGAACAAAACAGTAATGGTACGTATTCTGATGTTTACATGTTCTTCCCAATTGTTTAATGTGAACAATTAATGGAAGTTGCTCCAGTTTAGCGTTACTTGTCGCCACTTCCTGGATGGATTTACTTGTTCTATAATTGTCTTACTAAAAGTGCAATTTCTTATCTATAAATCGCCAGTCTTAATATATAGTAACTAAAGATAAATATTAACTAAATTGATATGTAAATATGTTAAGCAGTGATGGTTTTAACGCCACTGAATATTTTGGCTTTAATTGCTATTTTTCTTCTCAGTATAAAATATTCTTTTACTTCATTCGAAAAACGGACCATTTTCTGGTAATTTTTTTTATTTTTAAATAAGCTTATCCACTTAGCGGAATACATTTAAAATAAATTTAAAAATATTTATTTCGCAAAAAAATGTAATATTTTTGTTTGAAAAATCATTTTAAATAATATGGAACCATCAAAATCAAAAAAAAATATTTGTAGTGTTAAAATGTTACAAAATGTATGTGACAATCATTTCTATAGGCTAATCGTTATTCGTACACTATAATTAAAATTTAATTTAAAAAAAATCTCTGACATTTTTTTTGTGATAGTAAAATTCATTTAATACGCTTCCGTAAAAAGAAAGCAGTAGAAATTAAATTTCATTATCTAATATCTAAAATACTGTAGTGTACAAATTTTGGGGTTTTAATAGAGTGCTTCCAGTATCTCCGCCACTGGTAAACAAATTTGATTACCAGTTCAACAGGATTTTTCCTTTAATTAGCTAAATTAGTAAACCAAAATTCATCAATCCAAGTAAAATATATCCAGAGATATTTGAATAATGTAATAGGTATACTTATAAAATTTCTCACCTCATATTTAAAAAATTACTGGTGTTTGATTCATTAAAGTTTTCCAAATCAATCCAAAGAATAAGAATGTGAAATTATGACGTACACTTAGAAAACGCCCTATATCATAAAAACTAAAGTTTTATATTTATAAGACTATTTGCGCAGATAGAAAATAGAAAACTGTTTGAAATGCCAAGTAGGTAAACCACAAAGGCATTGGCATATGTATTACATTTTCAGAATCATATTCCCTTTATATTTTATATTATTCGTTAATTCACAAACATCATCTTAAGATGAATAAATACATATTAGCACCGAGTAAATTATACTTGAATATTATCTAAAAATGCTAAATATAATTCCTAATCAGTTTAGGTATTTTCAGAAAAATAGAATTGCTTCATAGCATCTTGCTTACGATGCTAAACATCTATGAATTCATTGCAATTAATATTCTCTAAATAAGCGTTCATTAGATATACAAAAAATGAACTGAAACAAAAACCCTAACTCAGTTTAAAATATATTGTACATTGACAAATAAAGGTTTCTGATATGTTGCTAAAGCAAATGCATCCAAAATAATTATTCTGTAGATGCAGCATAACAGTGCAAGTCTAGCAAAAAAGCAACAGTAGTTAAATATACATAGGACACTTTGTAAGGATATATTCGCCTGACAGCAACCAGCGTTATATGTACTTTCTTCTATAATTTAATTCATTTACATTTTAATTACGAAGTCGGTAATGTAGTTAAAGTTAAAACACAAAACCAATTTAGTAAATGCTTCCATAAAGTATAAAAGTGGCACCTTTGAAACCAGTTTGAGCGACAGCCTGTCACAGAAAATGGAAAGACGAAAGAGTTTTAAGTAGTTGGCAGAAGTTTGAGTAGAGACTGTATCCCTTGGATAAATATTGTGACTGGCAACAGTATTATGAAACACTGTCACTGTCTCGATATATCGATTTCATTTCCCAAACTTTTAATGTCCGTAGAAATTATGGCCATATACCTAGACTGTGTTCTTCCTCATACACTACAAAGTGTAATGCTATGATTTAAATATCGTTTATGCAACATTACTAATAAAAAAGACGTAAATCACTGCAATAGAATAAAAACATAAATTTTAAATATTGCCAAGGAATTCACGATTAAATACAAAGGATAGGAGAAAAGTAACTTTGTTTTTACTTTGTTATCAATTAAACATAATATAATTCATATCAATGAATTAATGTTCATATTATTTTTTTGCTTTCACTGCATTTCAAAACTACACTAAATATAGCTGAAAATAATACAACAGATATTTCTGTTCGCCTGTAGCGTTATTTGTGGGTGTCGAATTGCTTCTTATCTCAAATTTCCAGATGGTAAAATGTTTTGATATATAAATGCAATCCATTAATCATGCGTTTCCCTTATTATGGCATGTACCTGTAGGAAAGCATTGCTATTCTTCCCGACAATGACGTAGTCAGTAATATTTCTACGGGAGAAAACTCACAGGGGAAATGGACAGCAATGTTGATCTGCGCAGTGTTATTTATTTCATAATTTTATTTACTTGTTACTTAGTAAAACAAGGTTTCAACATAAATCGTAGGCCAAAACTGGTCCTCCAAAGATAAGTAATAAACAACAATTATTTTTTTTTTAAATGTACTTGCTCTGAAATAACTTAATATTTAATCTCAAATTGTTTAAGAAATTTTAAAATTTTAAACACATTGAGGTTATTATTTCAAAAGTATAATGTTTGTGTTTTTTTCAGTTTCAGTTTATATTCTTTAATCATGTATAGGAAAATTACACAGCCACACAAAAAAAGAAAAGTTGTCTGTACTTTTCATGCGACATATGTTATCTGTAGTATTTTTGCCTCCTGGTCAGAATTGAGCTATCACATGACCTCAAAAAAAACAGGTAAAAAATAGCACAAATTCATGAAAAAGTGCTAGGAAAAATACAACAATTTTTTTTCTGTATTCAAATGTTCATTTATATAGTTATTAAGACCCCGCCCAATGTAAATCCGCGGCCAGAGTTAATGGTTCTTTTTCTAACCTCAAAAAACAGATATCACGAATTTTCAAACAATAACAGATTCGCGCCAAATTTGGTATACGGGAGTTTTCTGGGTTGCTGATCACGGATCCGAGGTCAATTTTGCAAAATGCAAGATGGCGGATCCAAAATGGCCGACCAAATTTCAAATAATAACAGAATCACAGCAAATTTGGTATCCGGGACTTTTCGGGGTCGCTGATTACGTATTCGAGGTCAGAATTGCGAAATTCATTTTTTAATATTTTACCTTATAACCTGAGTACCTGAGTACCCAATCATGTGTTAACCTAACTTTTTTCGGCTATATCTTGTTCTTTCTTCTGTAAAAAATATATTCACGGGTTGAATTTTGCAGTCGGCCATCTTGGATCCGCCATCTTGAATTTTGCAAAATTGACCTTGGATCAGTGATCAGCGACCCCGAAAACCACCGCATACCGCAATTTTTGCTATTTTTGACCTATTTTTCGAGGTTAGGAAATTCCTGTGATGTGATAGCCCAATTCTGACACCGGATTCGTAATCAGGAGGCAAAAATACTACGGGTAACATATGTCGCAAGAAAAGTACAAACTACTTTTTTATGTGTGTGGCTATTATCAGAAACTGTGGTTTTGTAAAATAAAACAAATGATTCTTTCAATATACCTAGCATGCTGAAAGATTTAAATAACTAAATAATTTGTTAATATTACCATGTATTTCAGAAACCAAAAGATAATAACATTTCATGCAACAATTTGATATTTATAAATTGGGAATAGGTACGAATTCTTAGTTTATGCATAAGGTTTTGCGAATGTACAATATGACATGATAATAGAAAAGGTTCTGCTCGTCCTTTTCTGAGAAGGTTCACACGTGATCAGTTTAGACCTCTTGAGGCTTCAAGAGATTCTTTTCGGAGAAAACCCAAACTAGAGATTATGTCCTCTGGCGGGTATTTGTCAGTTAGTGTCAGGCATGTATATAAAAACAAAAAACAGCAATACTATGGAGTTGGATCGAAGAGGTCATCTTAGAGGAAATAAATATATTAACAAGAATATTAAGGAAGACTTCCGATAACTGAAAAAGGAAGAACCTTTGTACTCTATATGACATTATTTACTGATATTAGATTCCCTTAATGCAATATTAATAGAGGATATACAACATCCCATATACATGCAGTCAAATATACATTTGACACCTACAGGAACAAGAGTCTCGTAAATAATCTCATTGAAGGAAAGAAGAGTTGTGGAGCATTTAGCAGATATGGAACATTGATTGTCAATGGATCAAAGCAATATCATCAAAAATCTAAAAAAGTGAAAACATTTTTATCGAAACTCCACAGCGAATAAAAAAAATCAAATAGTTTCGAGGAAGAATTAGCTGAATTTAAAAAGTTTGGTGGACAAAAAATGGTGTCCGTTAAACATATTTTTGGAATAAATATTGAAACATTCAATCTAAAGACTTTTTTTCTGTTATTATATGGAAATATAATCCTTAACATTATTTACAAAAGGTTACTCAAACATTGCATTCCTACTTAAAGATACATCAAACACATATTGTTCAATTAAAAAGCAGTGCAAAGATGTGTTTAGTATTAGAAGAAAAGATAGTGTTTGCACGGAAAACGTACGTACCTACAATTGTAACTTTCGTTATATGCCTCAGAACATTTATTAAAAATAATTGTTGCCGTAATGCATACAATTTTAACAAAATTTAATCTACAGCAGATGATACTAAAGGAAAAAAATATCTCAAAAATAGTACTTAAAGAGAATTATAGATAAAAAATCATTCTAATATTAATTTAATAAATCATTTAATTTGTGAAATAATGACTCCGAGAATGTAAATAAATTTAGTAAATTTATGGACAATTCGATTATATACAAAGCGATCTGTTTAAAAAATTTGTTTAATCCTGCCACCCCTTTGATACGACCTTGTCGATTCTAGGCAGCCACACATTTGTGAACATTTGAATTCATGTGGTTAGGTATCTCCACATACAAATGATGTATTTTGCTACGCCATGAAAGTCTCCAGTCGCAGAAGAGATAAGTTTATTGTTGGCGAACACACACTTCATTTCCCTGCGCCGCGGTCTTTATCTCACCGCGGAGTTTATCCATTTCCTCTCGGTCCCGCTCCCCACGTTCACCGCCCCACTTCTTCCATGGTGAGACAACACTTTGCCATTATATTTGCAATTCGAATGTTCATGCTTGCCTTTGTGGTTATTTTGTAGAAGTAACTGCATGAAATTTAACTTAACTTATTGGCGGAGGAAGAACTTTTACAGGCTGCAATATTTACATACATTCTGGCTCAAACATATTTTACTTCTAACTTATACGGCACTTTCCGGGACTATAAAACTGTACTAATCAACAACGTTAATTGCCAATAACTTAACTGCGCCGTATTTTCTTTACTTAATTAAGATTTGGAAGCAACTTGAATACCGAACTAAGTAAAGCTCAAAAGATGTATTGAATTATACTAATAACATACAGGGTTGTGATTTAATAACGGATAAATTCAGTAAAAGAGTGTGTAATTTTTTTTAGGAAAAATACTCGGACACGTCGATTTTGTTTTTAGATTGCGCATATTTTAACATAAAATGTAGATATACAGGGTGCCTCAAAAAAGCGTGGTAGAAAAATTTTTTTTTCTTAAATGGAACCCCCTATATATTTTTGCATTTTCGGATTTTCCGAAAAATTCTGGACATGTTTTGTGCATAATGTCCTACATCTATCTTCAACTGTTCACGAAATATTTACGTTTAAATACTAACACTTTATTGTAAATAAATTGATGTACATTCTGGAAGTTTATTTTATTAAATGCTGGAAGTGGCCGCCATTAACAGCTCTGCAGTACCCCAAACGATAGATAAATTCTTGCTGTACATTTTCAACAGTTTCTGGAGAAATATTCCTAATTACGTTATGAATACGATCTTTGAGGATATCAAGCGTGCGTGGCTAATCTTTGTACACTTCATTATTGACATAACCCCAAAGAAAGTAGTCCAGTGGATTAAGGTCGGATGACCTAGGTGGCCATTCTATTGATCCACGTCTGTCTATCCACCGGTTTGGGAAAACATCATCTAGGAGTCTTCTAACAATCGAAGCATAATGGGGTGGTGCCCCGTCCTGTTGAAACCATAACGCTTGGTTTGGCATGTCTGGCATATTTTCATCAGGATACAGTGTCGCCAATGCTGAAATCAAGTCGTTTACTAAAAAGTCATGATAACGTTCTCCCGTCAAAGATCCTTCAAAGAAGTATGGTCCTATTACTCTGTTATTAATAATCCCTGCCCATACATTCACCATACAGTTCTTTCGGTCATGGTCTGGCAAAACTCGTCCCTGCGATCTGGATCATCTTCAAGTAGCTCTTGAAGTAATTGAATTTTATAAGGGTGCCACTTTTCCTTCTTTAAAAATTTTGTTACAGTCGATCTATGAACTGCATTATCTAAAGCGAGCTGAGTACTTGAGAGGTTAGGATTTTCGTTTAATGAAACCAGGATATCCAGTTTTTTGTCATTAGGAACGCCGGGCCTACCAGGTTTGCCAATATCCTTAACAGTTCCAGTCTCTCTCCACTTAGCCTCAATTCTACTGATTGTAGACTGACTTACAGGTTCTCTGTTCGGATATTTATTGTTGAACATTATTCGAACTTCGTTGTGTGTTCTAGTTTTCTCACCACAGCTCACATAATTAATATTTCGATTATCTGAGTCTCAGTTAAATGCATTGTAAATTTCAATTAACAATACAGTTAGGGGGTTCCATTTATGAACAAAAATTTTTTTCTGCCACGCTTTTTTGAGGCACCCTGTATATCTACATTTTATGTCAAAATATGCGCAATATAAAAACAAAATCGACGTGTCTGAGGATTTTTCCTAAAAAAAATTACACACTCTTTTATTGAATTTATCCGTTACTAAATCACAACCCTGTATATTAAAATATAAATTTCGGATGTGTGTGTGTGTTTTTGGTTTAGATTGTAAGTATTTTTAATTAAATTGTAAATAGTATCATAAAAATCTCTACTATATATCAGAAAATTCTCAGGAGTCGGTTCTCACAAACTCGTACAATGCAACACACTTTGGAATGAATAGAGTTTGAAATTTAATAAAGTGTTTATTCAAAATTTTGTTATATTATTTTTGATTTGAAGACCTTATAAACTCAAATTTATGAATACCTTTTTTATATAGAATATGTTTTCCACAATAAAGAATATTTTTAACAACAAAATTTGCCTCTTTCTGCTTAGCTTACAAATAATATAAGGAATAATTTAAAAAATTTCTATTAATTAACTTTATCTATGCAATCCGGAGTAGGTCTCCTTATATTATTTGTTGCCTATCATTCAGGGGCATCCTTACATCTAAACAAGAATGAAAATTAGTCAGAATTAAATGAAATGGCTGTTCATTAGACCGATTTTGTCAAATCTCTTCGAAATATTGAATTATTTAAGTTATTAGTGATTGGATTCTGCTTATTTTTGTACAGGTAAGTCCTGTGGTTTGTTATTTATACTTTGCAAAGATTTGATGCGAGAGAAAGCATGATTTATTTGGAATAGCTAGCGATATTTTAGTGCACTGTGTTTTAGGTACCTGTTACGTTGTGAAATTTGTAGTTTTCTTCGCTGGAAACTACGTAGAAGCCTTGCAGACTATTTATGGGGCCACTGGAAACTGCCTTGGAACTGCTTTCTACTGCTGGTAGCGGAAAATTTTCATGGGCTGCCAAAATAACTTTTTCTGGACTCTGGCAAACTATAGATTTACTGGTAAGTATTTAATTTTCTTCCTTGGACTCTTTCTTCTTGTTTTATTTTTAATTTTTCGGGAGCTGCGTCTCCACGCTGTACATCTTGCAAAACCCAAGCCGTAACCAATCAATAATTTCTTTGTTTTTCTCCACCTTCCTGATTATTCTGTCCCTAGCTTTGCTTAAGGTCCATGCACAGAAATTTTCAGTCTTTGGATGTCCTTTTCAAACACTTTTTCACACCACTACTTATAACTAACACATTTTTAACAAATGTCCTTTTACTTTTATTTACAATTCTATAAATTATTTACTAAAATATTCTTTATTTTATATTTTTTAGGTCATCTCTGGGTATTCTTACAAAGCCACCTTTAGCTTTAACATTTGTGAAATTTATTATAAAATTTGACATTTGATGAAAATTTTTTATGTTATGAGATATCTTCTTTAAGTTTACTCGTCTTCCTGCGATATGTATACCCGATTAATCTATAGACTTTAAGCTTTCATTTGATATAAGTCACTCTAGGTTTAAATTAGTTTTTCTTTATGTACTGATTACTAACAAGTGGCATTTTTATGAAAATTTATTCTGTACTCGAGAATAAAATAAAAAGATTATTATTTTTATACTATGTAATATCATTGTTCATTACTACTTTTATATCCAGAATTTCCATATTGACAATTTTATACCAATTTGGTGTTGCAATAATAATAACTAAAATTTTTATACAACTTTAAGTTCGGTCAGGCAATATTTTCACCTGAGTTTCTAAGTACATTAACATTTCAAATTCGTTACAATATGTATGTATTTCTTATGAATTTTAGATAGTTTTATCTGAATTTATTCAGGGTATATCATAATTTGACTACCAAACTTTTACAGAACGTTCGTTAGTAAAACTAATAAAAAAATCTGTTGAACAAAGGATTAATTCTAAACATGACCTACTGACACTGAGTCTTTCTTACTAGTTATTCATTTGAATATTGATGACTCATATTTATAGAGAAGACACTTTTCCATAGTCATCTTCCATCCATCTGATAAAAAAATGTTCACTGACTTTTGAAAAATATTCATAAGCTACAGCTTGTTCTGTTTTGAAGATGTCTCATATTTCTAACTGTTTTCGCATAAATAATTATTTTATCAGTCATCAACAATATAAATATATCTCAATTGTGTCAAACAATATGATTTATTTGGTAATAAAAACGAAATGTTTAACAGAATTCAGAAATTTATGATCGAATGTCTCTCTCAAATATTATTGGTAATGATCATTAACTCTTAATCTTAATTTGATGAAATATTACTGTTAGACAATTTTATTTTAATAATATTGAATTACCTCTGTATCACTGAAATAGTGATCATATCTAATTATTTTCTTGAACCTTACGTTTCGGAACTCCAGTAATTAATAATATTTCGTATTTATTGGGATGTAAACAAATATTTGGTGACAATTATTACATCCTATTTATACCGAAAATACTTTGACGGTGTCAGGTAGAATAACTAATTACGCGAAAATCAATAAAAACACGAAATATTCACAAGAGTATCAAAAAGTGACAATCTTGTAGGGATCAAATTTCATTTAAATTGGATAAAGCATTTAAGAATTATTTGGACAAAAGAAACATGTTTTGTCAATTACGACACCTCTACGTGAAAATCGTTAAAAATAGGAAATACTCACAAGACACTATGACACTATGTTAAAAATGATAACTGTCTGCATTTACTAGGATACTAAATTTCATTTAAATTGGATAAAGTTATTTGGAAAAGGAAACATGTTTTGTAAATTTTGACACCTCTAGCATCTAAATGAAGCAACTTTGAATGCAGATATAAGCTTAGTTAAACTAGCTTCGTGTAGGTGAAATATTAGGACACCCTGTATAACTAAAAATTGAATTTGGGAAGAGCCACTTACTATCTGCTGCACATTAAGAATATTGACAAAAAATATCCTACAATGTGCTTGGTTTTTCGTGTTAACAACCCCTAGAATAAAAGGAGGCTGGCGAAATTATGTGAAACTATTTATTATGGTTTCAGATTTTTTTTATTAAAATAGTAACACGGTAGAATTATTACTGTCCCCAAAAATACTTGTGTACTTTTAATTGATTTATTCTTTTTCGGGACGTGAACTTAAAAGAAAAGCAAAATAGAGAACTTTGTGGTAAGCACTCAATATATCATAAGTTTGTCGGCATGCAGAAAAATAACAAATAGATACTTTTTCTTCAAATTTGGTACACAACTATTTTGCAGGAATTTCTACTTTATTATTTTATCATTAAAAATATATTAACATATTTTATATACATATGAAAAGTTCACCCATATAAAAATCATAGGTGGCCATACGTTCGTGGCAATAGGAAATCCATAGTGTCAGATGATGACAACAAAGGTAATAATACACCATATGTGTACTAGCGATATTGTGACAAACTTACAGAGCTAATTCCTCTCATGAAAACGCATAAAATATGAAAGTAATATTTTTCGTAAAACGATTGTTAAAAGTTATATGATCCTTCTAAGTTTGAATCTGAATCTTTCATAGATTACTATCAAGGACTCACTGTAGATATACAACTCAAACTTCGCACAATACAGTTCCCATATTATCGTAGCTACTACCTTCATATTGTCCATTTGATCAAAAACTCACTAGTGACCTTACAATTAAAGGAATTGAGATATTTTAGCTGATAGAAAGGTACTATATCAAAAAGTAGTGAGCAGTGTGTCATTTATGTATATTAGTATCTTATGATAAAAGGTTCAATTTTTGACTGGCAACTCATCTAAACACGAGCCCTTTGTGTAGAAATTGTATGTTTCTAGCGACAAAATTTTGTCAAAGTTTAAATCATTTTGTTACTGTACCGTCTTAGAAAGTTAAAAGGTTAAGACAATAATATTGGTGGTGCTCTTTGTTTCCTTTGACAAAGGGAATTAGTCCTGAAATGTTCTTTCAATGTCACTGTTACACCTTGTATAAATTAACCTCAGGCTTTTCTAAATCTAGTTAGTAATGAAAAATTAATAAGGATTCTAAAAGTTGAAAGTACACAATTTATTAAGCCACCTGCAAAATCATAAAATTGGTTAGGTCAGTAAACGTTAATGTTACTGTCATTGAAAGTCATTCACCTCATGTATTTATGAAGTTATATGAAGTATTATGTATTTTTAATGACTAGTTTCTGAATCAGGCCACTAGGTCAAAGAACGATGAATACGTTTCTAGGACATTTTATGCACTTTAATAAATTGTACTAGAGCTAAGAAAAATATAGGGAAGACTAATGATTATTTTGGTTTCCTACTTTCTACATGGTACCTATATTGTAACGCTTTCTAATAGATCAATAAAGTACAAGTTATCCTTGAGTCAATATGAAAACAGGTAACATCTTAAATATATTAGAAAATAGTACACTTTAAAGAAAACAATATGTGTAATAACATATTTTATATTGCAAAACACATAAAAATGCTGCATAGAAGATTATTGTGTTTCTCCATGTTGTACAATAACTGCCACAACTTTAATAGTGGAATTCTACAAAAGATAGATAGACATTTCAATATAACGCTTAAATAAAGTTCAAAATTCATGCTTCGAATCAAATGCGGTTGCGTCTGACTGTTGGGAATTGATTCTAGTGCACTAGGATCAAAGCTAATACTGTCCTATAGCCTAAGAAAATTAGACGAAAAATGGAGGAAACTTTCAGAATTTCCTCCAAATTGAATTTTTGCACAGACGTTCTTTGAGGTGTCCCAAACCCAAATTCGCAAAATTCACAACATGGCTATCCAAGATATCGAAGGTCTAAATTTCTTACAAATATATCGCGTTCTATGCATCGGACTTCCATAGGGTTAATGTGAAAGTTGCAGAGAATTTAATTATCTATAAGACTGGTCCCTTTTCTTTTTGCATTCGATGACAGGGTGTGATAGAAAATTGCTCTTCCGATGTATTAATAGAAAATTGCGTTTTCTTTTGGCGACATATGGAGCACCAAAATCGCAAACTTACCGATAATTTATGGATATGAAAATTTTTTCCAGTTTAGGATTCGGAAAAACGAAACCACTGGATAAAAGATTATTGCTAAATTCTTTATAAATTAACGGTAAATGACAATTAAATTTAACTGCTTATATCTCGAGAACCAATTAAAGGAATTTAACTTTTAAAAAAAGCGTCTTTCCGACTACTTTATTATAATTTTTGAAAAAAAATAAATTGCAAATCCTTATATATATATAAAAATTACGTGTCACGTTGTTTGTCCGCGATGGACTCCTAAACTACTGAACCGATTTTAAATTTGATTTGCACACCGTGTGCAATTTGATCCAACTTGAAAGATAGGATAGCTTACATCTCAATTAATAGTCGCAATATTATTTTATTGCAAATTATTTGTCTATTATTTGACAGTCACAATTATCTATTACCTCCAAACGATTCTAACAGATGGCGATATCTGTTGACTGGATTGAGTAAGTATTCAATAGATGGCGCTATGTTAAAAATATAAACGTTTCATATAAGCTACAATTTAATAACATAACCAGTAACCACCATGTGTTGCTGAGGCTAAGGTGGTACGAAAATTTTGATCAATCGTGTTCAAAGTCCTTCCCTTTCAAATCCCAATCCAATGGATTCTTATACCAACTTTAACGTTTCCGTCTTCGTTCGTAAATACGTTTATCCCAAAAAAATATTAAACAATAAATGTCCACCCGTACGAAGTCGGGACGGGCCGCTAGTTGATAAATGTAATCTAATTGTTTAAAAATAAAAAAAGTCCTAATCAACCGATTTCAATTTTTCAAAAACCATTTGAAAGGTTGAGCGGTATTTTCTATCTGAAAGTATCTAGATGCCTTATTTGAGGCTGTGCAACATTTAGAAAATTCGAAAAAATTTTTCAAAAAATTATTTTGCGAAAACTATCGAACCGATTTTAATAAAATTGGTGTCCTATTTTACTATACTCTAAAGTTTTTTTTACCAAAATTAGAATGCCCTCGGAGCAATTAAAATATTTTTAAAAAATATCCAAAAGACTTGATTATTTTGCCTTTTTTATAAATTATTGCTATTTTGCAACATCGGTAATATTTTAATCATTTTTAACTTACAGTATATTATACAAAATTCAATTTTAAAACTTTTTTTCCTTTTCAATATTCTTCCAAAATGCATAGGTTCCAAGATATAAGTAAAAAAACTCAGATAAAATAAGTATTATTTTAAAATTTTTAAACGTTTTTCCAATTTTGAAAATGTTCCGGACCTCGCCCAGATCTAGGGATCTACACTTTTATTATGTGAGTTATATTGAAGGTACTCCAGCGAAAATTAGCTTGTCCCCTCTTACATTCAAGAATTGGGATATTTCGACAGATCCGCCCTGGTCTGTACTGTATATCCAATATTGTAGGTATATGTTTTATATATTATTTAAAGATTTTTTGCTTTAAATGGATAATATTTGTTAAAACAACAGCAATTGAGAAAAATATTAAATACGCTATTATACAATATACTATTAGACATTAATAATGTAGATCTATTTGCAAAAGATTTTAAATCAGTGCTATGCTACTAAAATCCTAAAATATTAATGAGAATATATATTTTATTTTGTACACATTAAAATTAACAAATACTCGTAATGTTTGTAAACATTATTACGTCTCTTTCAGTCGGAAGCGAATAGAAACATATGAAGGAAAAGGAAAAGGAAGGATGAGAAAAACTCTTGTCTATGTCAATTTACTAAAATAAGCAAAGATTTAGAGATTTTTAAACGGCCTGCCGGAGTGGCCGTAAATCAACGGCTGTGAACAAGTCGTCTTTCGTCGGCGTAGGTCTTCAGCTCAGTTTGCCTACGCTTATCCCTCCCCGAAAATTTATGTGCCACAGATATTGACAGTAATTCGTGTAAGACTGCTATTATCGAGATTTATCGATACATAATTCTTCTGTAACAATATTTGTCAAGTATTTAGCTGTGAGTGGCAGAAATCAAGCTATAGATCATCTCAATAGTCAACATGTCCGGCACTAGATTTCGCTGTAATAAATAACTGGGGCACGAGCGCAACATACAGGTGCTTTTATGATGGATGGCTGCTCAATGACCAAACAATTATTGACCTTTCAGCACTTCCACTTTTTAAAATATTTATAGGACACCGACATTATTTATAGCTCCATTGTTAGTAATGAATACATAAAAAACGTCGATTTCTCCGCTTTAGAAAAGTCTTGATTAAATTCCGTCAATTTGAACTTATGACGAACTAATTTTTGACAAGAATTCATCTTTTATCCGTCGGATTCGCGTTAAAAAGTCTTCATTAATGTGAAACATTTGTGAAATACACTTGGGTTAATATTAACAAATACATTTTAAGGGTTTTAAAGTATAGAAAATACTAGGTGCGTAATTCAGAAAAAAATAATAACAATAAAAAATTGAAGGGAAGAATTGCAAATAATTCTTGTATTGTTTGAAAGCATATTCCAGTTTAAGTATTTATTCGTTAAAAAATTGTATGCAAGATTATCGACTAGATGGTTATTTTAACGTCACTCTAGGTTATGTAAAATTATTTTATACAAGTAAAGTTACTTAAATCGTCTAATTTTGGGTTATTGTTCTGTAATTCACTCAAATTGAAAATTTACAAATCGACATAAGCATACTTAGTTACATAAGGTATCTATAAGTTTACTAAAAACAAGAAACTACACAGTACATTTTAGAAGAAAGAAAAATATGTGCATTATTATGTTGGAAAATTTGTACAAACAATTCCTTAGCTTTTTTACGTATTTATATTTTTTCAGGGTGATAAGGTACGGCGTTCTTAAATGAAGGGAAAATAACATTAAATATATCTAAAAAGATTGTTGTCTGTAAGAGGCCTTTCCTCGCGTATTTTCTTAAATTAATTATTTTTATAAATTTTTCCACGTATCCTAATAATTAGTTTTGTAGTTCACAGGACATGCCAAAACAGCAGTTAGGACTTTACTTGCCTTTAAAACGTTATGAATTAATTGCCTCAAATCTCAAAATTGTTTTAAAAGACATTTTGAAGCAGGTATAATTAATTTCATGGTCTCCAACAGCTCTTTCATTTTTATGAAGTATTTACATATAAGTCGATGGTTCTAAGGACGGTATTTCTATATTTTTTAAGAATCTTTATTTAAACGAATTATCTGTGAATTCATATTTTGTATATGTGACTGCAACAGTGCATTATTTTTAACAAATAGAGGGTTGTCTAGATTTTAATCGAAAAACTTTACCAGGTGCAATGAATTAATTCTATGGAGAAAGTTTCATACTAAGTTAAAAGAATATATTATATTTTTTCAAATAATCATGAGAATATTTGAAGTAGATTGATACATCTTTCTACTACAATGAGGTGAATATAAATTACAGAATACAAGATAAAACATTATACTTTACTGCAAGAAGAGTGATACTTTTTTGAGAAACTGTACGAGATTATTATTTATTTATACATATGTGACAGCTTTAAGCATAAAATGAAGGACCGTAACTATTTACAAGGCATTCTTTTCGTGTAACTGCAAAGCCCTGCATATCAAAATTAAAAATAAATTTAAGACCTGAATAATCCTATATATTAAGGGTAACTTTCTGGTAACAAATGTTTGGGAAATGACAACTTCAAATATTTATAAAAAGTAAAATTGCAATTTACAATGTAATTAATAACCATATTTTATTTTAAGCTTCACGTCGTTCTTTTTAATTAGGGATCTCGGTCATTTAAAACGTTAAATAGCTAACATGATTACAGTTAATAGTTCGTGTTGTAAACGACTATGTATTTTATGCTACAGTAGTAGCTACTGCGTGTATAATTATTGATAAGAACATTTTATACAATTAAAATAATTAGATCATATTTTTCGTGGAATAACATAGCGTGCAGAATAAATAATGTATACACCGATCCAGCCGGTACATATTTTGATATAGCTAATTACTACATGCGGCTCTGATAGTGAGTAACGATAAACGTTAAGATCTCTAGTGATTGTCTAGCCGAAAGGCTTAGAATCCCAAGTTCATCGCTTAACAAGACCATTTCGCCTTTAAGAATGAACACGATGGGACAGCACCTATAAAATTTGATGTAATATAATGATGGGTTCCAGAATACCGACTGAGTCGTCTTGAAGTAGACCAGATAGATAGTGGCATAGGGTACGGAATAACCTGTATTACCTCCAATAATACATAATAGCCCTTAATAACAGTGCGTGTTCTCTTCAGTGTTCTCCATTGGTTGTTGGGGCGATCATATCAAATTGACTATTTATAGTATGATGGAGAAAAATTATTATTGGTAGTTTGGCCGAGTCAAATGAGCGGTTTGGTGCCAGCAACCTTCTGTCAGATACTCACGACTCTAAAATCATAGCTTCGAGCTCAACTGGCCCCGCCAAATTGCTGTCAGATGCGACTTTGATGATTGGGTGTGCCCGCCAAGACGTGGCGTTACAAAAACACGCCTGTCAATCTTGCATAGCGTAATTGCGTGCAGAAACTAATTTGCATTCTCCCTTTTATTTTAATTCCTTGCGCTTTTACTGATTAATCTGATAGCCACCGTTCAGATTTCTTAAGAAATAATCGGTCTTATAGCGAAGTTTACAGGCATATAAGAAATCTATAAATCAATATAAATGTATTTAGATGTTAATTTTGTAACTTAAAACGAATGTTATACGTATTTTGCATTTCCAAATTGATATATTTAATTTAACATAACAAAATTACAATATATTCTGACACAATAGTTCATTGTGGAATCTTCATACGCATTAGTTAAACATTTGTTACCGAAATTTCTATTTAAAACTAATAGCGTACCTGTATAAAACGATTGGAAGGACTGCAATTACTTTTAAAAAATAAAATATCATTTACAGTTTTATTTTATTATGTTACCTAATTCAGCGGCTTTATGAAGTGGGTAATACAAGTATTCAGATACAAACGAATATTTCTGCTAATTAAGTAGGATAAGTATGGATTAATTAAATCAAATAACTTGATGTTAGAATCTACTTAACTAGAAAATAAGCTAATTACATTCATAGACAACATTACTTGATTCTCTTTTGGTTTGAATAGATAATTTGATTTCTTTTAAACAAAATTTGAAAAATGATAGCAATTCGATTACTTTTTCAGGTAGCCGTGACAAAAAATGTCACCATCCATCTCTTTATTTTATTGATTTATTCAACATTTTAAAAACTATAAATCGCATTCCCACCAAACCCTATATCATTGTAATGGGTGAATATCTCTTTTTCTAAAAATGTTAAAATAAATAGAACGGTCCATTTAAAAAACTGCTGAAAACGCCGTATCTCTAAAAATAAAGCAGATGTTGAAAATTAAAGTACGTCATTCAAAAGAATAAAAATACTACAAAAACTTTTGTTAAAGGTATTTTTTATCGATGTTATGGTTCACCCCGTACGCAGGTGTTCCGACACATTTGCCCAACCCTGCATATGCCATAAGTATTTAAAAATTTGTCAACTGAGTAGAAACAGTACGGTAGTAAAAATGATTTTATCTTCTTAAAATTATTAAATCCATTCAAAATTTTTTAATTGGTTGGAAAATGATATAATCTGAAATTATCGAACTTTTCTTTGATTTAATGAACCTACAATGTGAAACTTTGGAATAATCTATTACTATGACTCTGAGAACACTTTCTCATGCACATATTTTTTGTGAATGTGTTTCATGCAGAGTGGCATCTATGTATAAAAGTAAGGCAGCGGTAGAATTTCAAGTTAAAAAAAGCGGTCAACAGTGCTCAGTATAACAAGAATTAGTTGAAACTTTTGTAATTTAAATGTTTTATTAGAAATTGTACTGTTTTTCCAGAGTATTACGGTAAAACTTAAGTTATAACACATTCTCAGATAATTATTACTCAAATTATGCCCCAATATACAAATTGAAAAAATATAGGTACTAAACTAATTCCTAGACTGTCAATATAGACCTATAATCCGCGATCGAAATTATAGAGAGTGACTCATCGCTAGCTTTTGGACTAGTAAGGGGGATGAAGCGTGGCGGGAACTAAAATCCATTGGCGTGTCTGCGTAAAAGGCAACAAGATATAGAAAATATTGAAAAAAGATAGTAAAACATAACATCTAATATTTTTTACGGTTTGCTATAACAGGCACTTTGATCCATTTTAATTATTACAGCATTTTAAAACGTCCCAATTGTGTTTTTTTAATTTATAAATTTATTATAGCCATGGAATTAGACCCCTCGTCTACGCTTATGCTATGACGTTTCTCAGGACGGGTTAAATCAAGTCCGTTTACACCCACTAAAACAGCATTTCCCTATTCCCTACCAAGTGCAAAAGACAGAGATAGAATATAGATCGACGTTCAGTGTAACTCGGTCTCTAGACGATTATAAATTCTATCGATGTGCGTTGCGAACGGCACAAAGATAAATAATATTCAACCGTATAAAAATCATTTTATATTTTATACGCATTATGGTAATAGTGTTTTTATATTATGTATGAGTCACCCTCTATAATTTTGACCGCGGAGTATAGCATGTAAGACAATCATCAAGAATTACACCGACTACCTTTCGCAGATTTATTTTCAGCCATGTCTTTGTGTGTAGAAAAGAAATTTTGCGTTTTATATACCTACTTTCATTAAATTTAAGATAGTTTTCTAAAGATTATATTTGTGCTCTATTTTTTTTTTTTTATTTATTTCATCGGAAACTGATGAGGGATCAATTGAATTAGAAACACTTATACGGTAGTATCACCAACAAATAAAGTATTGCCAAGTATTTATGCTTTCATTTTACAGCTTGACTTATTACAATTTGTTTTTGGTTATACGTAACGTGTCTTAAAATTAATTAAACATTGTAATTATTGTCTAAGTTTAATACCAAAAATGTTGATCTAAATTTCTTGATATTTCAAAACGTTTTCTGTAACTATTAAGGCATTTCACGTAAATCAAGTAGATGTTATACTGAAACAATAGTGTAAGTGGTTGTGTCAAATCAGGTAATGTAAATTCACACGTTCTGTTCGTATATTTACATCCAGTAAAAACACATATAATAGGATTTCCTAATCCTAATAATACATTTTAAAATGCAAATGTACAAAGTAAAAGGTAAGAATACATCCAAACAGCAAAATATGCACTCAAACGTGTAATTCTACACAATGTGTCATGTATGATCAATTCATTTTCATTTTTTGTAAATAAAAACTATTGCAAACATGTAAAAAGTCTATGCGAATTTCCACAATTTTTATCAGTGTATTCTTTCACTAGAATATTTGCAATCTTCTACCTCGTGTTTCAGTTTGGTGCCATATTTCGGACACATCCTGTATAACTAACAAAAATGTTACGTAATCGATTTTTGTACTGAATTTGTAGTTTCTTTCTCTCTGTATAGACAATAATCTACTCCACCGACAAAGACAGAAATATACTTGACAATAATGTGTAAAAATCTCTGGGGTGTATTTAAAAGCGAACAGGAGAAAGTTCATCATCTAAAACTGCCCTCTTTAAATGCTTATTATGTCGGAATATACCAAGGGATTGCCAATTTGATATATTGCCCAGACTACTACAATTTACCCCCTATTGCTAGCGGCGTCCGTCAAAGTGGTTATATAGAGCAAAGGTAAACACATTTCACGCTTTATTTCATTCCGTAGGTAACAAATTTTTGTTTTACGCGAGACTTTTAACCCAGAGTACATATAAAAAACGATAACAAAAGAAGTGCTAAGTTCATCATTGCTCTTTTACACTCCTTTTACGCTAGGCTTTGCAACAGATTAATTATATTTATAACACGGAGGCACCCTTTGTACTCAGAATTAAACGTTTATTCGAATTAATCGTTTATTAGTTGAATAATATGAGCGAAACGATTCTAAGTTAGTTGTATTATGGCTTTTTTGTGTGTTTACTTTTAGCTTCGTCGCTATTCAATATCCCTATTGTTCTTCGTCTAAGCATTTTTTCGTGTCAAACTTTAATTGAATTATAAAATGCATTTCTGTTTTTTTTTTATTTAATACAGCTTTTCTAAAGTGGTATATAAATTATATTAAGATGAATGAAAAAAGTAATTCATACCTACAGGGTGTCCAATACGTATCCACTAATCTTTTGGGAGCGTCTAAGGGAGATAAAAATAACACTAGGACTACAACCCAAAACTCTGAAACCATTTTGTATATTTTAATATAGTTTTGGCATGATGGCGCCATGATTTTATGTTAAAGCCAATTTTTGCAGGTGTTCAGAAACAGACTTGTCCCAACACATATCTTTTTTGTTTTGACAGATGTCATGGTATTACTGAAAATGTAATTTGTAAGTATTTTTAAAAAATATATACTTTTCATTCGATTCGAATTTTAAATCCTTAAATCTTTATGTTTTAAGGAACTAATTGAAAATTTTCTAGGAAATTGAAAGTTCAAACTATAAACAAATAATGTCAAATTTGGTAGACAAAATGGAATATAAACATATTAGGAAATTACTGTTGGTCGTTAAAACAAGATTTATCATTGAAATCCAGAAAACATAAAAGAAATATACTTCGCAGATCTTTTGACAACAAAATAGTTCGATACCACAAAAGTGAGCAGTAGTCTCGATACCATAATAGTTAGATATAGGTAGTGATTTCATATGATTCGTCAAGGCAAAAAACCTTACTGTTCTCAAGAATTTCAATCGACACGAACTCATGTAAATTAATGTATATGCAGCATTAACGGACATATTGGTTTAAAGCTTACTTAATTAGGCTTATTGATACTAGAATTTTATCGTATCAAAACAATTAACTCGAGAGTCAGGGGCTCAGCTTTCTTTCTTTTTTACTCAAATTTGAAAACGCATAAATGCTTAACTTGAGTGTTTTGAGTTTAGTGCTTGAGAGTATTTAGCAGACTTGATCGGGTCAAACAGATCCCGGATTCGGATTCAGCAACCCCAAAATCATATAGACCAGTGCTTAAGCCTTCAAAAATGGTAAAAAGTGAAAAAAAAATATAGTAGGATGAAACCCATTGGAAAAGGAAGAGAATATAACAGAAATGAAAAGAAAAATAATTTACGGGCGATCTGAGGTCGGGAAGGGGAAGGGGGTGAGTTTTTAAGGGTAAAAAACGGTTTATCTTGATTTCCGGAAAAACTACAAGTCTTATGGAAAAAAGTTAAATGGCAAAGTTGTAGGTAATAAAAAGATCTACAACTTTTATACTTACACTTTTTTCACATAACCTCAAAATTTATGTGAAAAATTCAAATAACCAAGTTTTTGTTTTTTTTTTATCTTTTACAAACAAATTTTTTTTTCACGAAATTTGGTGGAAACTTACCTATTTATGTCCCAAACAAGCTGTAATTTTTTTGATTTGAAATATTTATTTTTTCACCTTATTTTTACTTAATATCGAAAAAGCACCCTAATTTTCAATCGAAAATTCTCACGTCAAAATATCTGCTTTTTTAAAAACGTCGGTGAGCTTTTTCTTCGTTGAAATCTCTACTTTCTGATGGTGTAAAAAAATATATACATTACTATGGTAAGTTTTCTCAGGAAATGCAAAGAAACGAACTAGAATACGAAAATTTTTTTTTAATCATTATGTACAATTTTGAGCTATTTATTAAAATTTACACTTTAATTACTCGAAAAACGGAAGATTCCATGTTACATTGATAAACAAAAAAATTACAAGTGGAAATATACTATTATAATTAACAACCAAATAAGTTAATAAAGTTAATATTTAATAAGACATCTACAATATTTTGAGAAAGTTGTAGAATCTTCTTTCGTTTCTTTGCATTTCCTGAGAAAACTTACCATAGTAAAGTATATTTTTTTTACACCATCAGAAAGTAGAGATTTCAACGAAGAAAAAGCCCACCAACGTTTTTAAAAAAGCAGATATTTTGACGTGAGATATTAAGTAAAAATAAGATGAAAAAATAAATATTTCAAATAAAAAAAAATTACAGCGTGTTTGGGACATAAATAGGTAAGCTTTCACCAAATTTCGTGAAAAAAAAAATTTGTTTGTAAAAGATAAAAATAAAAATAAAAAACCAAAAACTTATTTGAATTTTTCACATAAATTTTGAGGTTATTTGGAAAAAGTGTAAATACTAAAGTTGTAGATCTTTTTATTACCTACAACTTTACCATTTAACTTTTTTCCATAAGACGTGTAGTTTTTCTGGAAATCAAGGGAAACCGTTTTTTACCCTTAAAAACTCACCCCCTACCCCTTCCCGACCTCAGATCGCCCGTAAATTATTTTTCCTTTCATTTCTGTTATATTCTCTTTCTTTCCCAATGGGTTTCATCCTACTATAATTTTTTTTTGGTTTCAAAAATTATCGACCCTGGTCTAATATAGATATGTAAGTTTACTTTGTTAGCAATTGATTCTCTACATTTGACCTTGAACTGACCTTAACTCAGAGCTTATCGGATCAAACGGACACCGGATACCATAGTCTTGACATCCATGTTGTTTTTAAATTTTTCACAACAAAGCATTTAAAAATTTAAATAATGATGATAAAGTAAAAAACACTAAATATGTTTTGAACGTCACAGGTGTCACTATAATAACATCCAATTTTTAAGCTCCCAGTGATCGCTTCGATTACCTAAAAGCCACGGGACGATTATAAGATTTTTATCTATATTTTTCCTTTCTCTATGATTGATAAAATTGACTGTAGATAATGCGGAAGATAAGAATGATATGCTAATAATGAACATTCTTAGTACAGAAACTAAAACATAGGGAACATTTTTCGTTACCTATCAAAATTAATTGACAATTATATAGAAAATATCCAAAAAACATCACACATCATAGATTATGCATTTTAAAATACAATAAATATACTAACATAGCAGAACGTTATATAAAAAATACTAAAAACACATCAAATAATATTATTAATGTAAAAAATAAACAAAAGCAACTTGAAACTTTCAGAAACAACTCAATATTATTGATAACACAAATACTACGATTCCTAAAATGACGGGAATATCAACATTAAGTAATTATTATACTTTGCATGACTTTAGGTACCTACTTCCAACATAAATATTAATAACAAGTAGGTTATATTTTTTATATAAATGACCAATGAATATTCTGTTGTTAAATTATTGGTGGCAGTACAATAAATAGATATTGTAGGTATATTTACTGGGCTTACTCTGTAAAGTACAACTTTCTAATTTTCGAACGTAAATAACTAATATTCATATTTAGAATAGGATGGTTGCTACACTAGGGCTTGTCACCTCGTCGCCGCCAATTTCACAGTTATCTTTCACTTCCTTAATCTTACCTAGAAATCTTTGACCTGTCCTTGTTGTCCTCGGACTAGGATCTCATAGCGGGTTCGCCCCCACAGAGCCTCACCCGAGAACAACAAGGCCAGGTCAAAGATGCTTTCTTTGCTAGGTCTAAGAAAGTGAAAACTATTTCTATAACTGGTGACGACATAGCGCACATCACATTTTGTATTTTTTTATATTTTTTAATTTTTATTGGTTGCTATTATCCCACAATTAATTTACATGTATACTTAGTATGTACGGAAATCAATGACTAGCTTATTTTATCTTGATGTGTGACTAAAACTTAATTTGCTCGATTTTGTACAAATGCATGTATGTATGCAGTAACTTCAAGGTTTCCCGTGATACATTATATTTATTAGGTGGCTGCCACAATTTATCACAAACGTGGGGTCGAAGTTGACCGTTTGAGTGGACAAGTGACGTCACGGTCTCAGAGGGACTTCTTGGTCAGACAAAAGTTACCTTTTTAACTGTAGGCGTAAGAGTGTCCAGAGAATTCGTCGGAATGGGCGGTTCGAGTAAGATTGAGTGATCCCGCAGGAATCTATTCGGCTGTCCAAGAAATTGTAAGTGTCTCTGCATTGTTTCTGCTGCATTTTTTCCCTAGCTCCTCGATAATCTGGAAGGTAGCAAAAAGTTATTAAGGCTTAAATGGATTTATTTGCCGTTATTCATTAGTAGAAGTGTATCCTTTCTTGTTTAATAATGTTTGTTATATCTTTAATATGTATGACTACAACTAAACCGAGTTAGTTACCATTAATTAATTGAATCAGTTAATTTTTTGGATATTCTTGTACATGAATCACTAAATTTAAAAGAAGCACCAGAAAATTATGAACAAATATATAAAGATATATAGGTACATATGTAATGCTTGAACCTTTATTACTCTTATAGAAGTAATCAGTTCCATAAGTAAATAAGATAATGAAATAAAGGCAAACTTTTCATCGATTGAAACAATGTTTTTCTCAGCAGTAAAAAACTGTTATTTATTTCAATTTTAATAATAAATTTAACTGTTAAATATATGAAAATAAACTTACTAGCTTGTCATTCTGCAAGTGAAGGGTGAATCTTACCCTATGTGAGTATAATTAAAATAACTCATTTAAGTGATCTCACAAAATGAACCACAAAGCGACGATGTAAATACCCAATTAATTTCCCAAACCTTTGCTTTAGTTACACACTGAAGTGTCAAACTCTAGTTTTTCTATTTACTTATGCATTAAAAGAACAAAATCAATATATGGTGATCTCTAAATACATCTCTATAATAAAAGAGCTAGCTAAATTTTCGAGATACAGGATGTTAAAGTTTTCCAAAAATATACCGAAGATATTTGTTGTAGGTTAATGAAACTTAAACTCAGCTTAAGTTTTCGCAACTTCGAGCAATCCATTTGATCTTAATTGTATTTCAAAGAAAAAAAATATCAGTTTCATCTGAATCGAAGAATCATTTCCTAGTTCTTGTTTCTTAACTTAAAATAAATTCAACACAGTAATAAATCGAAAATAATTCTGAAATTGTTGGTTTTATACAATAAAAAAGTATTAATTGTAGTTTTGAATAGGTATAAATTAATCAAAAAGTTCGGAAAATTCGGTGAGCTGAGAATCTACCCGTTGATAATATTCAGAAATTCTTCCTGTCAATATTTATTTTGGATTCTTAATTGATGTCTGTATTTCAAACCGAATTTTCATCGATATTTCTATTCTTTTTTGCAGAATAAACAGTTTATTTTTGGTTTTATTTAAACTTAAACTGGATTATCATGTGGTGATAGCCAGCATCATTAATTGTTATCGCCTAACCAGCCCCATTTTCGAAGAAGATTAGCTCTTTTATGCTTCCAGCTCAAAATCCACACTAAACAGTGACACGTTGTGGATGCATTTGTTTCTGAAGAATCACTCTTGGATTTTCTGAACTTCAAATGCGATAATTCTGTTGATTGACAAAGCCATTAATATGAAAATGAGCATCATCCCCGAAGACGATTTTGTTCGAAAAATCAGCATCCATTTATTGTTGTTTCATAATCCATTCAACGAACTCTCTTCACTCTGCGTGGTCAGTAGGCTTCAGTTCTGGAGATAATTGGGCTGTGTAAGCATGAAGATGCAAATCTTTCGTGAGAATACGAAATAGAGAGCTTCTCGAAATGTCCAATTCTTAGCCACGGTGCCGAATTGATGTTCCTGGACTCTCAGCAAGATTCTCTAGAACTACTTTGATGTTTTGTGTTGGGCGACTTGTTGGAGGGCCAGAGTGTTGAAGATTATTAAGTGATCCAGTCTTGAATTTTTCAATTAATCTCTTCAACTAATATAATTGTATTTCACTATTATATACTATATATACTATTATTAATCACTATTCGGACCATATTTTGTACGAAAATTGCTGCCAAACTTTTATTATTTTTAGTAACCCTGAACTGTCAACGGTCACGCTGGTAATATTTTACAGCACAAATGGCGCAAAATTCACATCTGGCCTCAATTTTGAGGTACCCGATATTACTTACTACTGACCCTTAACATTATTACTTTGAATAATTAAACAACATTTTTATATAATCAAAAAATACAGTTTCTACATTTATTGAGAAAAAAAATAATCAAATAATATTTTTAAACAATGAAAATAGAGACCATTCATTAAATGAAACGCAGAAAAAAATAATAATTAACGATTGTAAAACATGAATAATTGATTCATTAGTAATTTTTTGCCTCTCTACAAATTCAACTATTCTATAGGCTTGCGATTGATGATTGATGCAGTCGACTATGGGTTAACGACTAAATAGTAACTGAGAGATATGAAATATAAAAATCTTGAATGTAAACAATTTTAAATCATCAAAATAGAATTAATTTTTCACATTTAAATAAAAAACATTTTTTAAGTTTCCAATTGTGTTCAATTATCTTAATTATTTTTGTGAATAAAATACTTACATTATATATTTTGATATAATTAACAAACATTTTTTTTTCCTGTTATTTCCCACACGTACTGTTATGTTTAATCAACTCATATAAAAATCAGATGTAAGCGGTAAGTTCAGTACTGGGTTCATTTGAAGGTTCCTAGTAACTTAACGCTTCGCGAGACGTAGGCAATTAACTGCATAATTTTATGGACTTAAAAGGGGATCTTATGCTTGCTCCGCTAAGTTGCGAATTTTAAGATGCACTGTAATTTCATTACATTCTGCTTTTACGGTTATTTTGTTGCTAGAATTTATTAACAATCAGTTCTTTGTTATGATTACTTATCTTGACAGTATGAATAACTTTGTTTTAAATGAAACATTTAAACATGAAAGATTACATAATATTAATTGTGAATATTACACAGCCCACACAAAAAAATATTTTCTGTACCAGAGACATGGATATATAGATCTTGTGTATTTTTTGACGCTGAATGTGAATCCGCAGCCCAAAAACCGATTTACCAGGCCATTTTTTAGTACAATGCTAAAATGTCCCCTAAAATAAGGTGAATTAGTGACGGTAAGGTAAAGAAGCTTTATAATGAAAAGCAACAATTTATAAATAGTGTGATAAAACATTTTAAAATAATATTTTGAGCATTGGAAAGGGGGTTAATTCCAATTCAAATAACGAATGTTAGTTCAAAACAATGTGAAGAACGATAGCCTTGTACTTTATACTACTAAAAATATAAATGTAGGTTGATAGACAACATATCTAAAAAATATATAAATAAATATAAATATAAATAAATATAAAATATAATACAACTTATCCCTCAAAAGGTTAGAAACCACCTACCTACTAGGGTCTGACTTACCTCTTTAAGTCACACATTTTTCTATTTAATATTTTTGCCTGAATTTTGTTACCGCGGGGTTTTGGGGTCGCTGATTATGCATCTAAAGTCCCGCTACGAAAATTCCTAAATAAAAGATGGCGGATCCAATATGGCGCAAAAGCATTCAAGATTTGAATATTATGGTTGAAACTTCGGTGGTTTTCAAAGTCCCCAATTAAAACTTATATTTAAGGTGGAAAATGACCATCTTCAAAGTATCTGTCTACTATAATTTTGTACTGACATGCATCTTCGATTAATGTGATTTATATCTTACCACGCAAGAAATCGCTATCCGTTTACGATTAATTTGAATCTTTGTGGAGAATATGTAATGCAATAGAGCTATGAGTTTTTTAAAAAATATTCTTTTATTTTTAATTATAAAAAATCAAGCCTTGACCGTAAACCTTAACGTATTTGTATTAGTATTAGTTTTTTAAAATACGCAGTGATCTTAAGTATTAAATATCTTATCTTATGTATTAAATATGCAGATTCACTTGATCTCATTAGCAAATAGGTTTTCCGGTTGCACAGCATATTAATTTCCTTAGTAGAAATTAAGTGTATTGAAGCTCTTAAGCAAATCAAATAGCGACGCCTCGTAGCCCACAAGCATTATATTAATAAATTTAACCTTTGGGTAGGGCGAGATATCTTAGGTTTCGGTCTGTAATTTTCAAAATTGGCCAAGACAATAAGATTGTATAATTTATCGAGATTTAAGTTTTTACCGCAATATGGGTTAGACTCTACATCAAAGTAACCTTTAATATTCGTATAATAAAATAATTAAGACAGAAGTATTTATTTAATAAGTTGGAAATATGAAAACTGTAAAAGGCAAACTATTTCAATTGATATTGCTTTTGGATGTAAGCATATTTTATTATTAAAGGAAAAGTAAGGATAATAATGAATCTAATAAAAAATACAAGTAAATTTAACACCAACATCAGTTACGCTAAAAATTAACTTCAAAAACAAGCTGTAAATTAATAACTAACGATATTGAAGGAAATATTTATTTATTTACTTATATATATTACACCATTCTATAGTTTAAAGAAACTAGTTATAGGACGCGAAAGACAAAGTGTAGGTATAAAATACAATATATGTATAGGATGTAATTTTAAGTCGCAGTCAATTTTTTAGATGTAATAGTACGTGTTTCCCAGAATACTTATCTGAAATTTTTAATCAATTAAATATTTTCGGTGCTATTGGGCGGCATAAACAAGTCTACCCGGAACTAGCATAGTAAGTTGTATTATCACTTATCAGCGTTGCGAATTATTACTTTTTTGAAAAGAGTAGGAGGGAATAATTCCGAATATGGTATGAATACTACATTACAAACTCCTTATTACCTGAATGATTAAGAGTGTAATTCAATTGAGGAAATATGAGGAATCTGGACCCTTTTTTTCTTAAATATTTCTACGTCACCGACTTTTAAATAAAATTTTGGTGAATTGCATATTCCCTGTTATTTCGAGCAAAAATTGTAACTTCATTTTCTTTCGGGCGAGCCTTCGTTCTTTAGCTCCGCTCAAAAATCGCTCTACTCTACGATTAAAACATATTTTTCTTCAGAATCAAGTGACCTACTGTCAAGTTATCTTGTCGTTAGTAAGTTAGTGCTGTCATGGGTTTTCATTATTAATTCAAATTATTTAATAAGTGTGACAAAATGGTAAATTATTCGTGTCGTAAATATATATGGTTTTTATGTACGATCGCGCCAGTGGTACTGATCGCCAAGCTGCTTGGCTTTATCAATAAGTTTATCCAGAGCGACAACAGTCAAGTCATAAGCTACGTGCTGCATTATTTCACCGTCTGGTAGAGAAAGGCACCTTGACCATCCATCACCAGGAAGAGGAAGACTACAAATAGCTCGTACAGTTGATGTTGAAGAATTTATTTTAGAAGCTGTTCGTTAAAATCCAAATGTCAGTACTCGTCAGTTAGCCAGAAAATTTAATACTAACCAAATGACCACATGAAGGGCATTATATGATCATCTCCTTTACCTTTATCATTTACATTGAGTTCAAGCTCTCACGCCTGCTGATTTTCCGATGAGCGAAAATTTTTGCAGATGGTTTATTCAGCAAACGGCTAACCCAAGATTTATTACATGGTTGTTGGCTACAGATAAGGCAACATTTAACAGGAATGGTGTTCATAATTGCCATAATGAATATCAATCGGCAGACGAGAACCCTCATGCAATAATTGAAGGCAGGCATCAAGTTAACTTCAGGATAAATGTGTGGGCAGGTATTATAGCAGATTCTAATTGGTCTTTACATTTTTCCACAACGTCTTACTGGAGATATGGATTAGAACTTCTTAATGAGCAATATCACAACAGGTAGATAGGCAGGGCAGGACCAGTTGCTTGGCCTCCACGGTCTCCTGACCTTAATCCTATGGATTTCTATCTGCAGGGCCACCTGAAATCATTAGTATATGAATTGCCAATGCTTCGGCAACGTTTAATGGAATCCTGCGACAGAATCCGTAATTATTCTGGAATACGGATACGCTGAAATATGATTCTACGTGCCCGCGCGTTATTGAATCTAGTGGAGGGCATTTTCAACATTTGTTATAAGACAAAACAGTTTGTGTTAGTGCATCTGTTTCATTTTATGTGATATTATGTTAATAGCATAAATGTTATCATCTACGAATAAAACATAACCCTTTTTTTAGAATTGTTTTCAAGCAAAACTCGCCCAAAAAAAAGTGAAGTTCCACTTTTTGCTCTAAATGGAACAGGCAACTTAGAAATTCCCCTTTAAGAAAAAGAGGGTCCGGCTTCCCTATATCTCCGCATCTGGATTACAGTCTTAATTATTGAAGGCTTCAGATTATGAGGGGTATGTAGTGTACTCGTACCAAATTTGGGATAATGTACCTCGTACCGTTTTCAAAATATTGTTAAAAAAATTTTTTTCAACTTTTCAATACCCTGTGTCTCACCAAGAAAGCACTTTAGGCAAAAATTTTATTTAAAGTAATTCTACTAAATTTAAGTGTTCTATGTGCTGGCGAAATTTGTAACCTTATTTTTATCGCACCCTGTATATACACATTTTTTTTTTCTTAAAATAACAGTTATTACTAACTAAAAGTTAGTTCTCCATTAACGACACATGATAATAAAAGCAAAGTTTCTGATGAAAAAATGGAAATCAATTAAAAATACATATCCTCCATGATCGTGTTTTATTTAATAGATCATAAATTGCCTATACGTGTGTTATTTCCCAGATGCAAAGAAATAATTGATTTTAATTAAGGAAGGAAGAGAACATGACAAGTTCCATTAAAATAATATCCAACAGGACAAAAATTAGACATCAATTATTCAGGAAGAGATTGATAGGTTTATGTAGTAGTACACGTAAAACTGATATTATACTTGCATACAAGATGAGGAAGCGCTTTAGGGATGTCCCCGATGTCCACTTCAATATGTAAAGAGGGTGCGGAAATAACTGTACGATATTTTATACGGCATATTATTTAGATTTATTAAGGCTATATGGGAAGTTATAAGAACTGTCGGTCGCTCTTCCGTCTCGGCTGCATGGCCTTTAGATTGATGACATCACTTTAGGTTCGCATGTATATTGAAATAATATTGTGTAGTGTGCCATTTGTGACAAATTTTGTAAAATATATGAAATGTGTAACGTCGGCAGGCAAATGGGATTTATGATTCCGTCATTGTGAACAGTTGTTTTTAAAATACGAGGCTAGCCAACATGTTTGATAAATTTTTAGTCAATCTGAATGTACGCTGATCGATAAAAATTATGTAAATGTATATTTGACACCATTGCGCATATGTCTTTCTTTTGAGGTTTTTCATTATGGTCTTCAATCTTCAACAGTCTATTCTTCGATTTGTTTAGTTCTTTAATAACGATTTGACGACGTTCTCCCTATTTTTCTCAATGTTAGCAGAATACTATTTTTCTCTTAGTTTTGAACGCTTACTTTCTTCTTTATTAGGAAGTGATGAAATTTTTCGAAAGATATTTTTTTATAAAAATATATACATTGAAACTCCAAGCTGTAGAGATAAAATTCTCCCCTAACTTAGAAAATTGATTTCTGTCTCTTCTATCAGACGGTATAGGAAGAAAGGAAAATCTTCAAATGTAGATTCATTTGAAAGATTTGTAAAAAAGTTTTTTAAAGATAGAAGGTATAAAAATTGATTTTTGTTCATAAAATCGTCTATGACTGCTAAAAAATGGATAATTAAAAATAAAAATCGGCCTGTACAAGCAACTTTTTACAAAAAATACCCACAGATTGTGTATCACATTCTAACATTTTTTTAGAGTGTACAATCAATAAGATAATATTTTATAAAATTTTAATTTAGTTTTATCATTATTTTGTTTTCAGTACCTAATTCAGACATAAATTGGAGAATAAAATATATCAAATATGTAATGTAGATATGTGTATGTTTGTTTATACGTTCATTCGTGTTAATATACAAAAGTATTTACATAAGTCAAAGAAGAAAAAAGACTGCACAACATTAAAGAAACTGACGTAAAATGCGATGACAATTGAATATTTTCAGTCAACCTTCATAAGTTTACAAACAACGTAACTGACGGGCTTAGGCAACCAGCATTAAAAGACTGGTATTGGTAACGAAAATTCCCTAAATCTTGGGTCACCAATATTAATGTTTACAATGAACTATGACAAACCGTTACATCTGCGCTCGAGATAATGCGATCGCTGATTAATCGAATAATTCGAGATAGAATCTCGTGAAAAATTACAACAATCACAGCCGGTGGTATAGAGTGTTGTGTTTTAACGTAATCTTGATCGTATTGTTTTAATAATTTTTAATTTTACCGAAATTTAATTGCCAACATGAAGAATTCCAAACAAAATTATTGGTCACGTGGCTTATAATCATTTATAAAGGCATCATCAAGGAAAATAGAAGCAGTCTTTTTCAAAACGAACTGCACCAACAAATACTCCAAGGCCCCACTGTGGACACCAGCCCATACTTACTACTTGCGGAAAAGTATAAATTGAATAAACGAGAAGACACGTAAATACAGTGTAGGAAAGTACCGATGGTCTATCAGAAGTTACGTGAGAGCGATAAAGTAAGCCATAGAAATCCATGTGATAGACAAAGATGGCTATAATGAAGGCGTCTAATAGTCAACGCCCATTTCGCCCTTCCACAAATAAGATCCACTTCTTATTTGTGGAACACTGTACACTGTATAAAGTTAAAGAAGGACAAGCATCAGTTGGAGAATAACAAGGCAGAGAGCATGAGAAATACAGACCACGCAATAGATCTAAGTAATACCAAAATGCTTAAGAGGGTGATTTTGGGCATGACTCTACCGGAAGACAATATAGAAATCTAAAAAATCAAAATAATTTCATTTAATGGGAAGAGTTAAAACTACCTGAAATTTGGAAACGATGGCAAAAATCAACGATTAGAAAGACCTCAGTCAATAACTACAAGCCACTCACCGAAAAGTCATGGACCAGTGCGTTTAGAGCATATTAAAATATACGATTTTTTTATATCCGCGTTGTTATGGCTGTTAGGCAAATAAATGAATTTTGTTGAAATTGTACAATATACGTCACAAAAAGTGAATAGGTTCGTCGCAAAGTCTTCCGCCGTTGATTCTCTTTTTTTGAAAGAACCTGCTGTCCCGGTGTTACTCTCATTGGAAGACCCGCTGTTACTTACACGATTGGCGAAAACAGATCGCTGCATCAGGACGCTTCCTTGAAGGTGAGTGCAATTTCGACAACCGCTTCCATCTAGGCCGCACATAGTGCTGTATAGCAGTTATAAATACCATATAGAGGACTTAATCTCCAACCTCAGTTTCTTCTAAAAAAAGAGTCATATGTCACTCGAAATGTGGGGAAGGCTAAAGCGACAGTGTGGCAACCAGTCCAAAACTATAAATTACAATTACTCAATTAGGTAATATTATCCTCCAGAAATAAGACTTGTGATGACTTAGTTATTATTAACAGTATGAATTTGTATATCATTATTACGATAGGAATGTAAATATAAAGACATTAGTTTTATAATTATAAATGTTTATTTAACACCGACGTAAATATGCTTCATTTTTCATTAATCTATAATGTGGCCTGGATAAAACAACATAAGTATGATGTGTTACCGGCTATAATTTTAGCTAATATAATCTTTTGAAAATACATTTAGAAAGAACATAATTACTGTATTTACCTTCAAAATTTTCATTATATAAATTTCATTAGATAGTTGATTAAAAAAATTAGTCTCCTTTGAGTTAATGAACTTGTATCTTTCGATGTTAACCTTTTAGTTACGTTATACTAATTAAATAACGAGGATTGCTAGTCAAGATAATGTCTTAAATTAATCAAACGTAATTAAATAGATAAGTTAGATGTTTCATGCCATTTTAATTGGCAAATTTGTGTAATTAAATCATTACTCGTGGTAGCAAAACTTATACTAGTATTAAAAAATTAATCTTCAACTTCAACTATTCTCTGTTAAAAGTACAAAATTATTAGTACTTTCATTATTCATTTATTTCATTAAAAAAAATCAAATATTATAATCACAAGATTTTATATAACAGACAGAAACACACAGTAGAGAGACAAATTTTTTTAAACAAGTATGGCAGAAAGATATGAAAATTGTTTTAAGTATTTGACCTTTTTCACAAATTATTTTAATTTCGCCCAAATTAAAAGTATTTAATGTATAAAATCCAACGTATCTTCTTTTTTTTTCAGATTTTTTGTCACAGTGGACCATAAAAAATTGGTTTAAAGTTTAAAAATTGTAAGAAATTGACGTTATGTCTGCAGTATCCATCCAATCAGCGAACAAGGACAAAGCAATGGCGTCAGAAACTTCACGATGAATGGTGTTATATTATGAGGTTAATGATCTATGGAATATCAATATAATAATCTTTATTAATGTAATCTTGCAAACGTGACATCAGGGATAAGTTAGTCTTTTATTTCATTGGTTCTCTCTAGCGGGAAATTGAAATTTGTTAAAAGAATTATATTGATTTAATTTAAATGTTAGTTAATATTGCTTTAATGATGTGGACCTAATTAGCTCAGAATTAAAAAGGTGGATTTGAGATTTAAGAAATGGATATGTAATTTTTTCACACCATATTCACAGTTCTAATAATTAAACAATTATGCAATCAGTTTATCCCTTGTGAAACATCTGTAATATTTTTGGATATTCTCAAATTTGTTTTAGTGGTAGTCAGTAAATTAATTACCCAACATTTACAAAAATCTGAACGTAATATTTGATTAAAGGTTAATCATTTCATTTATTAGATAAAAGTAATAATAAGTATTATATTCAATGTCATGAATTCATTTTAGGTATAGATGTCGATTTCTTGTTACCATAATTTTCTAGAGTAAAGCGGAAAAATATTATTTCATAAGAGGAAAAGAGAGGAAAAAATTAGTAAACGCTAGAAACTTTTTTGGAATTTTTTAACTTGTACTGAAATACTGACGGAACAAAATTCTTTCAAACCTTAAAGATCTGCAAGTGTGTACAAAATAATGTGTTTAAGGAGATATCTTTATATCCATTTATTGCTACATTTGTTCTAATAACGTACCTATTAGACACTTACAATTATTAGTGACGCAATATACAGAGCTGTAGTTTCTTTAAAATTTTAGCTCTAGCAAAATAAACACAATTCGATATTTTTTGATACACACGAATTTTTAACATGATTGTGCCGTGTCAAATTTTCGATAAAAATATTATTCCTCAACTTCTCGGAGCTATGTAAATCACAAGTCTTGATTATCCGAATAGCGCCGAAATTTGCAAAGATGCCCAATTTCATGCCTTTTACAACAGATAATGCTCCCAAAATAACTCAAATACCATTAAAGTCGAAAAAACTGTGAGCATCACTTTGACATTGGATGGAGACTGAGTGCTTTTTTGGGGCGTGAAGATCCTTTGCCAATCCATTGTGATGATTTTACTTTTGTCTGAATGTCGTAGCTGTAAGCCCAGCTTTCGTCTCCCGTTATAATCCTTTAAATGCATGTTTCATCGTTATTGGATTTTTCAAGGATTTGCCGACAAACGTCCATACAATTTTCTTTCTGTTGTTCGGTCATCAAACGAGGAACAAATTTTACTGTAATTAGATGTGTGTTCATTTTTTCATTAACAATTTCATGGTATGACCTAATTGAGATGCTAATCCCTTATGTGATTCCTCTGACAGTCAATCGGCAATTTGTCCGCACCAGATCTTTTATTTTCTGACCTTAGGAGTCATCAGTTGAAGTCGAAGCTTTCCTGGTCGAGCATCATCTTCAATTGATTAACGACCACTTTTAAATCGCGAAAACCATTCGTAATATTGCATACTACCCAAAGCATCATCTCCATAAGCTTGTTTCAAAAGTTGAAACGTTTCCGTGAAAGTTTTCCCGAGTTGCACTCAAAATTTTATGTTGCATCGTTGTTTCAGAAATTCGCACATTTCAAAAATCGTCACTAACACTTAAACACATTGCACTCAAATAACAATATCACGAAAACTAAATGAGATATCAAGAATTCAAGAACATGCGGTTAGACAGGAAGTTATGCATAATGCAATGCTGTCAACCGCATGTAACTAAATATCTTCAGCGTAATTCAAAATTTTTCAAGGATATTTGTCCTTAATTGTCGAAAAATCACTTTCAAAACCACATACAAAATTAAGATTTGACGTAAAAAAAATTGTATCTATAGTTACCGTCGTTAATACCGTTAATTTGTTTTTTGATGTGCATAATATTAATTAATTCTTGGAAAAAATAAAGTGTGATTTTTAGATTATTCCGTATTACCAGTATTATTTTTTGAGTACGCAATTTAGACACTTTAATGCATATTGTTGCAAGCAAAGTATAAATAAATCTCTAATATCAATTAATAATGAAGTCATATAAATAATGTTTCCCACAATTTTAATAGAAATTTATATTTTCTCATAAATTTACAAATAGGAAGGTTTTTCATTTTCAGGCCATAATCATGAAGCACACTGTATAAACGTAAAATATATCTGAAAGTGACCGGCTAGTCTTAGATGTTAATATTGTTCATTAGTTTAGGTTATTGACGAAAAACAAAGTGAGATACAACATTACCATCCTTTCTTCTAATAAATTTATTCTTCAAAAGTGTGTAATTTTTTTATGAAACATTCTCCAATACTGCCATTGTTATAGGTGGCTAATGTAAAATCTTAATTCTACCTAAATACGATAGACAAATGCATCCTTACTAGTAGATATATTAAATACTTTTTATCACGATGAAAGTCATTTAAATGATATTTTAGTAAAAGTCCATATAATTTCCATACAGACCACTAATTTCGAAAAGAAGTTTGTTGCTGCCTATTATACATTCAACAATTCTTTAAAATTTAATTTTTTACTTGGAAATACAATTCTAATTTAACTGCTTCAGCCTGAAATAGACGCTTCTAAATCTATATAGAAAATCTCCAAAGTAACTTCCGAAAGAGGATGAAATTTTTAATTAAATCATCGCGGGAAGATGGCACGGAACTTGAAGTCGAAGTTAGTATGCTCTTTATACTTCATAGTGGCCAGCTGTTGTGTCTGTTCTCCGGACAACTTCTTGGAAGACATTTGCATGGTAAATGAGGTCCCGCGTTCAGCCTCCTAATGCGTCACATGCCGATCATGAGAACTGCAAAGCAAGTGCTCTTACTCCACGTTTTCCAAGTATAGAATTGGGTATTCTAACATTTAACTAAATTACATGGTACGTACACATGTTTTGTCTCATTGCTTAATAGATATACTAGAGACAAACTTCATTACAACGTCTGTAATATGTATCAACACTTTAACGGGGACTAAACAATAAAGTTTATTATTTTGATTGTACAATATGCCATTCTATGTAATATGTAATAAATGCCATACCTAAGTGGAATTTGTCTGATATATTTCAAATACTGTACCAATTCTCTCATTTATACGATATTCTTAGAGATTCTCCAATATTTAAAAGGAAAAATGTAATGGATATCTCAAAAGGGTCCTAATTTTTATCTTCCTTCTATATACCAAAATAGATAAACTGATTAAAAGATGATAAGTAGTAAAATGTTTAGGCAAACATAAACTGTTTGAGACGTTCATAAGCTGCATTACTGATCAATTTCACGACGATTAAAAGCCGTGGTCATCTGCCGTTGTACATTGATATTACTAAAATTAAACTGGCGGAGGTGACTTATGGAGAGGATTTTAAACAGATTAATATGGCTGGAAACTATACATACAGTTATAATAATACATTGGTTGGATACCTAAAAGTTATTAAAATATCATAAATATATGTGTCTTTCCCTAATAACATTGAAATAATGAGCACACTATTAAAGAATGTCCCAAAATTTACTCAAGAAGCAATTTAGACAGAAAACACAGGTTTTTAATGAAAAGTATACAGTAAAAGGTATGGAATAGTATATCTACCAAATATCCTCCACGCCTTTGCTGGCACATACCCACCCTTTTATCGAAACTTTCCATGACCGTTTTGCATAAATGCGGCTGAATTTCGTTGATACGTTGTTGGCTTAAACCTTAAACTTCAAAAAAAAAACAAACAAAAAAAGTCCAACGGCGTTAAATCACATGATCTGTATGGCCAATTCTGCTCACCAAAACGGGAAATTACACGACCAGGAAATGACTCAAGCAGTAAGTAATTGAATTGTTTCTCGGACTGTATGGCATGTGGCACCGTCTTGTTAAAATCACATATCGTCTACATCGATATCTTACAATTTAGGCACAAAAAATTGGATTATCATCATGTTGCGATAGCGAGCACCACTAGGTAACTGTTATTGTCTGACCAGCCACATTTTCGAAGAAGAATGGGTCGATGATTCCTCCGGCCCAAAATCCGCACCAAGCAGTGATACGTTGCTAATCCATTTGTTTTTCAACAATCACTAGTGGATTTTCGGAACTCCCAATGCGACAATTTTTTCTATTAACGAAACCTTCCAGATGAAAATAAGGTTTTGTTTGAAAAATCAGCATCCACTTGTAATTCATTCAACAAACTCTCCTCTGCGTGGTCAGTAGGCTTCAATTCTAGAGTTATCATGATGATGCAAATCTTTCGTAAGAATACACTGTAGAGAGCTTCTTTCAGCAACACTCTCATGAACTGCTTATTGCTTCGATGTTTTGTGTTGAATGACTTGTTGAAGGACAGCCAGAGTGTTTAAGATCAGTAATTGATCCTAAATTTTTCAATTAATCTCTTCACTGTTGTTGAAATTAAATCGCTATTCCGATCATATTTCTGCCAAACCTTCATTATTGTTAAAACATTGTTCAACAACGAAAACGCATTGTTCTGTCAGGTAGTATTCCATTTTTAATAACCCTGAACTGTCAGGTGTTCCGCTACATTTGTTTTCTTTCGTTGGCAACACTTTGTTGCACATATGCCGCAAAATTTAAATCTTGCATACATTTTGGGGACACCCAATATATTCAACAAACTCAATTGCTAATCTTCAGGATAATATTAGTTATGGGACTAGAGTAATTTTGGTTAAACGACAAAATATTGGTCTCTCAAATTCACTATTGCTATGTTATTAAGTTTTGTACAATATACATAAATTTTTTATTTTATATATTTTTTATAATTTCGTATATTACACACTGAAAGAAATGCGTTTTATTCATTATTAGAATTCTATATACCATTATAAGACCATTGTATACTATATGTGACAGTTAAACAGGTGAATATTGGATATAAAACGCGTATTGCTAGCACAGTTGTATAGTGACTATAAACCTTATTCTTTATTAAATTATTGTATAACTAGTATACAACGTTTTTATACCCTTTACGAAATATTAGCAATAACTGTTATTAAAGTGTTCCATATCGTTATTAGAACATCTAGTACTGGTTATAAGTTTTATAATAATAAATGTATTAAACTGTTGTATACTCTGTATGAGTTAAAAACATATGATCATTAAGTTTTCAGAAATTTTATTGGATAACTGTAATTACAAGCTAAGGTTCTAATGTAAACATACATAAAACATACTTTTAAGCATTAAAAATGATGACAAATCGCTCCCAAAACTGTCCAGTTTATTTTCTTAGCAACGATGCACCCGTATTTTCTTGTATTACATGAGAATTTGCACTATAACTCTTCCACCTTAAGAATGAAGCATCCCCAGAAAGGTTGAGCTTCTTTCTATATAATTTTATTTCCTCTGGTTGATTGACTTTATACCCATGCTCTTCTTTGTCACCTTCTGTTCCTCCATCTTATGTAAAACTTAACATCAGCGATTTCTAATAGGACCTACAAAATAATAATTTTTAAGATTTAGACAAGATTCACATTTGAACCAACAAAACAATTACAAGCCATAAAACAGTTAGATACTTACATAATAATTTTCCATTTCACACAACGCGATATGATCATGTATCCCACAAAACATGTGCATATACTGTCCATTTTCATCAAACTAGACGTGTGTAAGTCGATGCACAGCGGACTGTCGGAAATTTTACGATTGTTGTATTTTCTCTTCTTGAGTAAAGATAATAAAGACGTTGTGGTTTTGAAAAGTGGACTGTATAAGATAGTTGAGTACCATTCTGCTTCATGCATAGCATGCTACTGAAATCTTAGAAGGGAAGGGATGAGCTCGTGCGGCGAACTCTAAATCAGCGGCTGGAATAGCCAGGTTTCTTATTGAGTCAACGCACTTCGCTCTCGGGTCTGACATATGATTATTATTACAAGACTATGAATATAACTTAACAACGATCATAACCGATTATGCACCGAGAGGTGACGATCACTTAACCATTATAAGATGCGTTTTACACGTTAAAAACGGAAACATATTCAGTATAAGAACGAATAATTCTGTTAATACAATTGTTATATACAAATTCGGATAATGGTTTTTATACAACAAATCTTCCCTACTATACAACTGGAATGTAAAGTCTATAACACCTAATAATGTATAAGTAATTCATTATAACCTTTATTTCATAGATACATAAGGTGTATTAAGCACCTTCCAGTTAAACTGATTGAATAATGAGTATGGAGATGATTGCTTTTTTTTAATAAAAGTGTATATTGGTTATAAAAGTTTTAATATCCGCTACACATTATTCTAGATAAATAGTTTAGTAAGCCCACTTCTTTCAGTGTGGATTATTAAAATCGAAAGTATCTAGTGTAATTATTATTTAATTTTATAATCCTAGTTGAAAAAATGTAATGTTTTAATTTTATTTTAGTTCAAATAATTACCACAATGAAACACTAAATGTATTGTTGATCTTTAGTTTATTCAGTTTATATTTGATCTAATAGAATGCACATTTTGTATGTAGCACGACAAAACTGTAATTATTCGAAGAACAGAAGTGTTAATTCACGAGCGATGAAATAAAAAAATATAGTATAATTAAGGCACTGACAGAAGTCATGTACCATTGGAAATATTTGAATAGATATAACGCAACTCTTGAGCATGGTGTAAAAAATACGTAATTGAAAGAAAACACCGGAAAAGCACTAATATGAACCAATAAGACCTCTGGCTAATTGGCAAGTCTAAAGCCACAACCCATTCACAAGGATAACACTTTACATTTTCAGTAGTGCAGGAATTTATTTGGTTCGCATCATTTTTTTTATTCTAGTTTTTGCAAAAAGTGACGAAGATGAAGAAGAGAAACTACAACCTGATGTGGAAGAATGGGCGAAAGAAGCGAAAGTAATTTGTTCTCAAAAACAGCGGATGATATACGGAAAAAATTTAAGAAATGAAAAAGATCAAGAATATCGCGAAGAGCCAAATATTTCTAAATAGTCAAAGGAAACGAAACCATTAACATTATGGTCCTATTTAATCTTACCAAAGTGTGTGCTGATATGAATGAAAATTGTGATGCATTTCAATTCAAAGAATCATTGTTTTTGAATACTTTTTCTTTACTACGTATTGTCACTCGACTATGCTCAAAGTAAATATTACTTCAAACTTACAATTCCATTGACTTTTATTTTTACATTATGTATGTGTATATGTATGTTTGTAAACTATAACAACAAACTTTGTCGCTTAATCACTAAAAAATAAATACAAAAACAGAGTTACTTATGAACATTTGGACAACTAGATTAAAATGGCAATGACTAGATATTCATTATTTTATTCTTTTTGTGTTTATGACTGTTTTTACCTCTTGTAAAAGCAAATTCTCCTTACAATCTGTTTTCAATCACAAACTGACGTTGATATGCTCAGTGCCGAATATTCTATTTAAATCTAAGTAAATCTATTTTTTACAGTGCGAAATTTTTTATATGGCAAAAATAATTATATTAAATAACCTTTGTCAGATCCTTTATCGTGAGGATTCATTAAATTTTTAAATCTATTTTTACATACATTCCTGTAATAAAAAAAAGTATTGTTGAAGAAAGAGAGTTTTTTAAATCATTTATTACCTGTCACAGTAATATTACTATCTCTGTTAGTTGGGAACCCAGCAATATATTAATAATCTGTCTAGGTACACAATATCTGTTATAAGTAAATATATTTTTTAAATTATCTGAACTTTCCATATAGAATAATATTACAAACCTAAATTAAATTGAAAAAAATTGTAATGAGTACAATTTACATTCTTGTACAAATTGCGCTTCATTACTAAAAAATTGTTACAATAAACATATCTTTAAATCTTGTTACAATCCGATAGCTTAATTTGAATGAATCTAGAAAATTATAATAAATTTAAACATTTTTTAACAAATGCCTCAATGGGTGCTTATTTAAATATATCATTACAATTTTGTATTTTGTATTATAAGGACTTTATTTTATAATTTTAGGTTAGAGGAAATAAGGAGATAAAAAAATGATAATCCGTCTATACTGTTCCCTATTTCATAAGTAAAACCGTAAAGAAGGTTACTATCATGCAAACCAGAAAAATGAAGCTGAAAGACAGCGAAATCAAATCTAGGATGAAAAATATGCATCAGGCGGCAGATGGCTCGGTATGGCAAGGGGTAGACGCCAACAGTCACTGCAACGAGAAATGTTTTTATTAGCTGTAATCCTGTGATTGATTGTATTCATGGAGTTCCATTCTTGGATGTTATAAAGGTGATTTATTTACTTGTACATTGTAATGAAATTATTTTTTTATTTGCTATAACGTCGTTGTGTTACCCTATATTTATTGAAGAACTTGATGGTATGATTAATTAACTAACTACACAAATAGCACAAATTAATTATTTGAATATCTGAAAATGTTAACCCAAGATACCAGATTCCTACGGGATGTCCGAGAGAAGACGGGCAGTTGGGCATGCCTTACAAAAGTAATATCACCAATTTATATTTTTTTAGTCCGGTTGACACTGCAGAGTTATTAGCTCTCGAAACTGATAGTTGAAAATATATTTTTCGTTGAAGCATTTTTTATTAAATATGAATAATTTTTTTTAACAATGCAATTTTTACTAGCTGCATTAAGGGTAATCCGTCTCAGTAGTCTTGGACAACAAATGTATAGTCTAATTTTTTAAAATTTTTCTGGCAATTGTTAAGACTTTGGTACTTTTTAAATGTAAAAAGTGTACTTACTTGTTTTTTATATATACTACGAACAGTATTCGAAATAAACGCGTTTACCCCATAATGGTATACTAAATATTTCCAACATATTGTTGGAAACATATATTGTTAGTAGCGGTAAATACCTCAGTGTTTTATGTAGCAAAATAAATAGCACTTTGTGTTTATCGAAATAGTATGGAACCTTCATTGTAAAACACGTTTATCTCATTGGTTCGTTCTATCATATCAAGCAACTACCTTTTTCATTTAAAAAGGCACGCAAAATTATGAACGTAGAATATAAACTTTTTTGGAAGTCAAATGTGCCAAGGTGACTCTGCCTTCGTTCTCCTAAACTAGCTATGAGTAAATAATAGACCTTTTTAGTAGTGACGTCACATTCGCCAAATAATAGACAATCCCATAGTACACATTGTCATAAAGAATTTCTCAATATTTTCACTAGATTTCGATTTTCGACCTTATGTACTTTGGACATATGTGCCAAAAAATGGCTTCTTTGTCATGACCTTAAATATCACAATATTCTGGTAATATTAGAAATATTTAAGAAGTTTCAAACCCCAAATGATAAACTAATAGAATTATAGAATTTATATATTTAAACTTATAGAAAAATATTGACTTTTATAGTAATTAGTAAATTAAAATTATATCAATGTTACTGAGCATACGCATTAAAGATAATTTCATGTAAGCGAAGTAGCCTCTTCAAGAAAAGTTTAGTTGTTGTTAAGAGTACGTTACACTTGATAAACACACTGACATAGTATAATACTAAAAAAAAAACAATAAAAATACTTAGTTAATGCCAAGATTAAACAAAACAAGAGAAATTACACTAATGATGACAGGGACATATCAACAAGATCTCACCTGCGAATGAGGCTATTCTTTCCGAGCATGAGCACTAGGAATAACACGGCTAAAGTTAAATTTTTACTTTATTTAAATTTAGGAATATCCTTTTCATAAGTCGTTTTATAAGTCGAATTTTATACGTCGTTTTATAAGTCGAGTATCGTAAATAGTACACAAGGGTCAGAAGCGGTCTGTACGATATCAACTGTGACAACTGTGACAATTTGTTGCGGGTTGCCTAAATATGTGACGTCACACTAAAAGAGAATACGTTAGTAGAAATAACTTCAAATAACTTAACTTTTACCTAATAATTATCCAAGTCTAATGGAAATTAAAAAAGTTATAACGAAAAATCGACTATAAGTTAGTAACTCTACATAGTGAGTCCAATTAGAAAAAAGAGTTCTGAAAATTGTTTTTTTTTGTTTTCATCAAAATATACCTAATGATGGTGGTCTGTGTTAATAGTGTCCATCTATTTTTCGAAAATTTTATTTAAAATACCCTTCTTAATTTCCATCAGAGAATCTACTACTGGCACTTAGTAATTGCACGTCCCATATATAAGGAAGTTTTCTTATTACATTTAGAAAAAAATAACATTTTAATTTTAGATATGTTCTTCTGTAGTATATTGAATAATTCTAAGTTTAACCAAGCTTATCATCACAAATTGCAATAATAAAATAAAGAGCTCATTTTCGTTCAAAATAAGATTTATGAAGTTAGACAATTTTTTCCCTCAGTAGTGTGCCTTAAATTTTTAGGAAGTGTAACCCTCATGTCATAGGCCTATGGTTTAAGCTAAGAGCTAACTTTTCCTTGCAATATCTTCATTTTTAAAGTCATAACATTTTCTCTTTTGAAAACTACAACGTTTTGAACTTCAGCCTCAGAGTAAATATTTATATAAATAAGAAAATACTCTTAAATTTGGACGAAGCTGACTCATCGCCTATCAATAAAATTACAAAAAAAAATTGTTGTCGAAGAACCACTGATGTTGAAGAACATCAGCTAAAACTGTCAACTTCATAGTTTTACGAATAAAAATGACTTTTCAAGATATATATTCATTTCCCACAATTTCTGTAAAGAGGACAAGCCCCCCGGATCCAGAAGCCTCGTATATTTGGACGGGTCTGAGATAATTGCGAAACTATAGTGCAACATGTGGACATTCATAAGTGGAAATACCAGGTAGAATGCGAACTCGCGACCACGTAATATTATTTCAGGACAACTGCTAATGTTTAGAGCTTTAATTAAATATAATGTATTTTTATATTTCCTCCACATGGAACAGGCCAATTAAACGATGCCGGAAAAGGGCATTATATAAAAATAAAAAACTGCGAAGTACTTACATATGGCGCTGGTAATAATAAGGAAAATATTAATTTCTAAATTGAAATTAGATGTAACTATATTTTCGAAGAACGAAATGCTCGGTTGGTGTCTCAGTAACATTAAAAAGCGTTTTTCCCAAAAGTCAAACTTTGATTGCCAGTTTTCCAAAAAAAATTTTTCTCCAATCATTTCCTTCAATCAAAGAAGAAGGTGGTTTCCTAAGGCGAAATTTTATGTTAAATGTAGAAATATAAAGTCCCTCTATTTTTCGTTTCTCTTTTTAACAACCAACAAGTTTTCGTCCTATATATACAAAGGGCGAAAATTTCTGAATATTTCTGAGGCGAAATTGAAAGAAGGTGTATTCGATTACGTATTCGGACATTGTTCAAGGATGCAACATTCATCACTACAATGAGTAGCGTTGAGAAGAGTGCTTGGACTAGTTTCAAAGTTGTAGTGACAATTTTTTTAGAAAATAACAACAGTCCTAAATACGAAGAAATTATATTAAAATTGATAAAAAAAACTTCCAAGACCTGGGATGTTTGATGGACTACTAGTTGCACTTTCTTCATTCACATCTGGATTGGTTTCCTGAAAATCTTAGAGATTATAACGAAGAACAAGGCGAACGATCTCATCAGAATATGAAGGTTATAGAACAGCGATATCAAGGAAGATGGGATCACAACATGATGGCCGATTTTTGTTGGTTGTTAAAAAGAGAAACGAAAAATAGAGGGACTAAACGAAAGCGTAACCCTTTGCATAGATCCTTTGAAGAAAAGAGTACACGTTATAGCAACAAAAATAAGAATGATTTGTAGATATCGTTTTCTTTTGTTTAGAAAGTTTTATTGCATTCTCAATCTTCTAGGCTGTTATCTCATCTCTCAGCACAAAAAGTAGATGAATAGATGGGCGGATGTGTGGGTTTTATAGGTGGTATAGGTGGATGAATAAATATGCGTATTCATGCATGAACGACTGGATAGAAAGATGTATGAATTCATAAATGGGTGGGTGGATAATAAGATGGATCCAGAACTCTGCAACACGAATTATGCCATGAAAATGGTGTTTTTAAAGCATTTGATCTATTTTCTGTTTTTGAATGAAATTGGACCAGCTTGTCTGACTCTATGATGATAAATTGGAATTAAACGAGTGAACAATCATACGTCTAGTGAACTAGTAGAATAATTTAATTTTTTATAACTCGTCGATCGTAAATGACGTTTTTTGTGAATTTTGACCTGTTTTTTGAATTTTCCCGAAAACTCAGACCCGTTGGGCCAAATCTGAAGGCAGATTCGGATTCAGCGGAAAAAATACATGGAAATACATGGATCTGAATACCAGATCCGATACTTTTTTTGTGGGGCTGTGAATTAATTAAGACATTAAAAGATAAGCAGTTCTGTAGTGTCTTACTCTGCGATCTAGGCGGCAATATCAACGACGACCAGTGTATGTATATATCTCACATTATTGTATCACATAATGGAACTGAATATTTGTTCCATAGTTACTACTTGTATTTATTCCTTTTACATGAATAAATAATTTAAAAAATTTACATAATTCTATTCCAATTTCAATTCTAGTTTGTCTGTTTCGTAACTTCCCAAGGAGTTGTTTTTCCTTACTAATAGCACAGGCAAAATATTGTCTGTGCTAATAGCTATTTGCTACCAGAAAATAAATTTTAACCTTATTTGACAAGAGTTAACTAATTTGTATTAGTTTTGCTCTATTATCAAATTTAGAATTATGATCATGATTCCGGGAAATGTTATTAATAAGAAATTTCGAATTTTACTCCATCGTAATATAATTCCATGACTGAGATTAATTCTTTGTGTAATACCAAAAGTTCCAAAATATAAAAAATGTTATACCGTATGTTAGTCATACTTTTTCATAAGCATATTCCATTTATACGGCGTGTCCCACTAGTGCGGGAAACTCCAATATCTATGTTAAAATGAGGAATATATGGATTTTTCTTTTTACTGTGTTGCCACATTTCTCGGAATCTTCTGCATCTCATGGTATGAAAATATACAGGGTGTTGCATTTAAAAAATTCGAGATTTTTCAATTTTTCAATTGGCAATTTTGACATGATATTTTGGTCACCCTGTATAACGCAGTCCAGTTTTTGGAGCATGATTCGGAAGAGTCGTTCTTACTAAACATCTGATAAAAAAATGGGCTTAGTAGCTATTAGTATAACCTGTCAGTATCAGACAATGTAAGCAGCCAATATCGGCTATAAAAACCTTTCAAGCGAGATATCTCAAAAACTGTGAATATTTGAAGAGAACTATTCTACATAAAGTACCCTTTATTTTTGATGTAGAATCCGAAAAAAATATAAAAAATGTGTGTTTCCATTTAAATTTGGTGTGTGGCCAGGAAAAGTGGAACACCCTGTATAGTTGAATATATTTTTAATTTGTACATTCCGAGAAATGTGGCAACACAGTTCCATATCCAGAAAAATCCATATATTCCTCATTTTAACATAGATATTGGACTTTCCCGCACTAGTGGGACACGCTGTATATATGGTTAAAACTTTTGAACAAAGGAAATATCTACTTAGTCTAGAATAGATAGATATATGACATTTATTCTTAACAGAACGTCGTTATAAATGGTTTGTGATAAATGAGGAGAGTACATGCAATGTTTATTATTATTAATCATAAGTAATATGGGACATCTCAAAAATAAAACTGTACAAATAAATATCTGTTGCATGGTTATTTGTCAGGAGAGGATAATGCATAGATAGAATCTATTTTTTCTAATGTCTTAGCAGTTTCCACCACAGAACTATATGCCAATATTCAACTTATTTACATCTTTCATTCAAATAGAATCAAGTTTGTGCAAGTTTAAATTATACTAATTTTCATATATGGTCCGATATGATGAATCTGCCATAGTTTTATTTATTAAAAAAGTATGGGTATTCCATGAAAAAATTCGGGAGACAAATAACTTTTTAATTAAAGATGATCTTTCATAATCTATACAAGATTATAATCCACATGTTAAGTTCCATATTCGACTCTACTGGTGTTTTTTTTTTTCAAATTTTATGTAAGTAATGACTACAAGGAAATTGCATGCTATCACTATAATACAAAGTATGGTAAAATTCCTTGAACTTTCCATGGGAACCTGTTGTCATGGAATGTTCAAGTAAAATTCATGTAACATTAAATAAAACTTGTAAAATATATCTCAATCTTTTACTATTCTTGGATGATTACTAAAAACTTCTTGTCTTTGAAGAATCGTAAAGCCCTTAGAAATAGTTTCAGTACAGACTTGTTTGTTTTTACCTTAACCAGAAGAAGTACATGAAGGCTTGTCGCTGTTAGCACATCAAATTCTATTTGTAACTAACACCACCATATTTGATGCTACAAGGATATTTACTTTTTTGGTACATCCGTTCTAGATGTTAAGAAAATATAGTATAACCGTTGTTAATGTCGAAAGTGGTTCGGCCAATAACTTGATTAAATGAAATAATTTTTAAAAGACAACTGTACCAAGAAAACACCTTATTTCTAGATGTTCTGACCACCACTGATTTTAATTTCGGAAATAAGAAAGAATCGCAAGGAGCGAGTAAGGAGGATGAGGGAGGACAGTAATCTGATTTTTGGCATAAACCTGATGAAATGACAAAACTGATTGTCTCGCCACAAATCTGGTCTCTCTTTGCAGGTTTTTTTCACGTAACCGTTGTAAAACGTCTGATAGCACACACGGTTCACAGTTTCACCTTGAGGCAAGAATTCAAAATGCAAATTCCATTAAATTTGAAAAAAACAGCGAACATCACTTTGAGAATGGATCGAGACTGACGTGCTTTTTTTGCGGCGTGGAGATCCTTTACCAATCCACTGTGATGATTGAATTTTTATCTCAATATGCTAACCTCTTGTGCAATTTCTCTGACAGTCCATCGACGGTTTGCACGCACCAAATCTGGCAGAGGATCATCTTCAATTGACTGACGGCCACTTTTAAATTGTGGAAACCATACATAACATTGCGCATGACCCAGAGCATCATCTCCGTACGGTTGTTTCAAAAGTTGAAACTTTTCCGTGAAAGTTTTCTTAAAAATCGCAGGTAAAAAATCATCACAACACTGAAATAACAACATCACGAAATATGATACGAATGAGATACGAACAATACAGAACATGTGGTGACAGAGGAGGTTACTCGCAAAGAAATGCTGCCAACCACATATCACTAAATATCTCCATTAGCGCATAATTCAAGACGTTCGATTATTTTCTAAACAGGCCTGGTATAAATATTTTGTATATAAATGGAAATTAAATTGATTTAGAAATGTCTAAGAAATACATCAGTGACATAAATCTAATTAAAAAAATGTATCTACATTTTTATAGATTTTGTATCTAGACAGAAATTATATGAAAGTAACATATATTCGTATACAGTGTGTCCCGTTTTTCAGGTTAACACCTCTGGAAATGTGAGAAGGCTGTGGACTTTCCACAAGCCATTTTTTTACAAATAGTGCCCTGGTGGGAGGTTATAATCATTTTATTGAGGTGACAAAAGCCTGGGCTATTACGATTTTTTAAAAGGGTCGTTATTCCAGAAAATAGTATTAGGCATTTTTTTATTAAAAAGATATTATTACCGGGCTATTCAACACCCACTAAAATACCCACATACCAAATTTGATGACAAATGTCTATTGAGTGTTTTTTATGTGATGCCAAACTTCGAAAAATCAGACAACTAAAAGTTATAACAAGCAGGTGAAAGATTGCCATGAAAGTGAAAACGAATACCAGTCGGACAAAGAAATAATATAGGTACTTTAAATTTAATACTTTTAATTATATTATTCATTATTATTAATTAATTATAAAAATAATAACTTACAAAAAATGTAATGAATTTAAATACTAAGTTGTTAAACAAAAAAATTGCAAAACGTTAATCTGAATTAAGTTTTAGTTTTCTCCACCAAACCTCTTTCCAGTCGAACACATTTTTCCAATCCTCTTATTAAATTTAAAAATAATTTACATAGACGTTGTGGAGTAATCTCTGAACAAGCTTGTCTTATGCAATAATTCATTAAGTCATCCAAATTCTTTGGTATGTTTTTATAAACTCTTTGTTTTACAAAACCCCAAAAGTAAAAATCCATAGTTCGAGAAAACTAAAATTTAATTTAGATTGTTTTGCAATTAACAACACAATACATTACATTAACATTAACAATAAGTTTAACAACTTAATATTTATAATTCATTACCTACATTTTTTGTGCGTTAATTATTATTTTTACTATGGCCGCAATTAAAAGTGTTTATATAATTTATAGTGCCTATATTTTTTCTTCACTCAATTGGTACTTGTTTTCACTTTCATGGCAATCTTTGACCTGCTTATTATAATTTTTAGTTGTCTGATTTTTCGAAGTTTGGCACCACATAAAAAACACTCAATACACACTTGTTGTTCAAATTTGGTTCGTGGGTATTTTGATGGGTGTAATAGCCTGGTAATATTTATCTTTTTGATAAAAAATGCCTAATACCACTTTCTGGAAAAACTACCCTTTTAAAAAATCGTAGTAGGCCAGACTTTTGTTACATCAATAAAATGATTATAGTAGAATATAACCTCTCTTCAGGGTACTATTTGTGAAAAAATTGGCTTGCGGAAAGTCCACAGCCTTCTCACTTTTCCAGAGGTGTTAACCTAAAAAACGGGACACACTGTATGTATATGTATATGATATGTTCCTAAAGGAAATATTTGAAGAGTCATAATCGAATAGTTTATAAAAAAGAATAATAAATAATACTTAATAATAAGTATTTTGTAAATGATATACACTTGTATTGGCAATATTTACGAAAATTCATTCTATTTTGGCAAATAAAAAACAGCCTCCTGAATGTTGTTCACGTTGATTTAAATTACACTAATGAGTAAATTGGAGCATATATGATAATAGACAACAATACCATACTTACATTAAGATAATAGCTACGTTACCATTCATTTAGAATATAAATTTAAAAAATATATTTGATAGTATAAAATTAGTGCTCGCAACCGCGGACGTATCTCAACAATTTAAAATACATTACGGGCAGGAAACCGTGTCTTCTCTTTTTACCTGAACAAAAAAAAAACAAGCCTAAACTGCTGAACACTAACTTCAAACAGAAGTATTTTAAACTAAGATATTTTAATAAGCTTGTTGTTAAAATAATTCCCACAAATTCAGAAATAATCCGAAATTACTGTTTGCAATTGAATAATAATTAAAGAAATAAACATTTTCTACGCTGAAGTAATGTTATGTTCATGCTGATTAACATTATCGACGGTATCAGCTTCTGATAACATTATAGATTAATGTTTAATAACAGTAATAACCGCTAGTAGGTGGTAGTAAATACTTATTAGGTATATCGAATGAATAAGGTGGATTATGGATGGACAATTTTAATAACATTCACTTATTAGAAAGTATTGATTCGTGTACTACATGTAATTCAGTTCTTTAATTAAATAGTACAACGCAAGAAACATGTAAGCCTTAGAAATGAAGTTACTGTATTCATTGGAAAATGCAATTTTAACGATAAATTGATTTCAAAATATCCTCTAAAAGTACCATATTAAATTAATATTCCAATAAATCTGCGTCTCCGATATTCAGTTTAACAGAATTAACTTTGCTCGGAACTTCTGATGTTGTATCAGTTTAGTAATTAGAAACACATACATATTTTGGTGTTATCCTTTACTTAGAATTTTTTCAGAAAAATAAGAACAATTTGTATTTAGGTTATTTAAATATTTCATATATTCTATTATTAACATCTTGCTTTCACCTCTGACAAAGATTGACTGCGTAAAAACAGCTGCTACAAAGAGATATTTTTGTTTCCACATTTTACTTGGGACTAAAACCTTTCTCAATATTACTTTAACATTAATATCTTGCTTTCACCTCTGACAAAGATTGACTGCGTAAAAACAGCTGCTACAAAGAGATATTTTTGTTTGCACATTTTACTTGGGACTAAAACCTTTCTCAATATTACTTTAACATTTTCTAGTACTTTCAATTGATACCAATTTTTTGAGTGGAAACAAAAGTTTATACTTTTTGAAAATATTACACTTCATAAAAGAAGCATCACTTTGACTTTGTATCGAGACTGACGTGCTTTCTTGGGGCGTGGAAATTATTTGCTAATCCATTTTGTAAACCTAGCTTTCGCTCCGTTATGATCCTTTGAATGAATGTTTCATCGTCATTGGATTGTTCAAGGAGATGCCGACAAATGTCCACACGATCTTCTTCTGTTGTTCGGTCATCAAACGAGGAACAAATATTGCTGCATGGGAAATTTTGCAGTCTAAGTATATTTCGTGGCATGATCCAATTGAAATGCAATTCTGCAATTTTTCTGACAGTCAATCAGTGATTTGCACGCACTAGATCTTTGACTTTCTGAATGTGGGAGTCATCAGTTGAAGTCGAAGGCCTCTTTGGTCGAGGAGCATCTTCCATGACTGATGGCCACTAAATCATGAAAACCATTCGTAACTTTGACTACGATCAAGTGCATCACCTCCGCAAGCTTGTTGTTGAAATGTTTCCATGATAGTTTTCCCCAATTTCACGAAAAATTTTAAGTTGCATCGTTGTTCCAGAAAATCCCACATTTCAAAAATCATCACAAGCACCTAAACACGTTGCACTCAATTAACAATATTACTAAATGAGATATCAACAATCCAAGAACATGTGCAACGCAGTGCTGCCAACCGCTTATCACAAAATATCTCCATGAGCTCGTAAATCAAAAAGTTCGGTTATTTTTTTAACAGACCTCGTACATAAAAAAGTAATCATCTAAATTCTAAATCGTACTACGCACTAAAATTAGAGATATCCACATCTCATATATTTAGTCAACCACAGTAGCCAATAACCTTTTCCTATAACATTCTAGATTTAGATGCTTTTGTGATTATAATTTTGTTGTATTTTTAGGAATATTTAATTAGATGACAGTAAACTATAACTGAAAAATTAATAAACCACAACAGAAATACCTATAAATTTTTGAGGAAAGTTCCTTTTTTAGGTGTCTTATAGATAAATAACCTAATTATGTAATAAAAGGTACTACTTTATAGCACTAGCTTTGAAATTGTTAGTTCAAAATCTTAAATTTTAGTTAAGTTTTGTCTTGAAACAGTTAGTTAAATGTTTTCCGATAAATCTAAAATTGTAAACTACAAAGTAAAATTTCGCTGCTACAATTATTTTTATATATACTTACTGTCACAAAAATAACATTTAAATAACTTCGTTCTTGAGTACGGGTGAGATATAACCTACAAAGTAGGTATATCTTAATTGTCACTGCTAGTCAATGAAATTATTTTCATGCCCTTCGAATAGTATAATAATGTATAAAGCCAGAATATGGCAGGTAAATCATCAAATCAAATTTTTTGAATAGACCAATGTTTCGATTTTATATAAAATATTCCTCAGGGCGATAGATAATAATAAAGAGAAGAAAATATCTACGAAGAACATCACCTAAAAATATTAAAACAATATTTAAACCATATTCTAATATTTTAAAGGACAGACACATATTAAAATTATTAAGTTGTTAATATATATTGTTTACTGTGTTATTTTTTCTATGGAGAAAAAATATTTAGTTCAGTTTTTCACTGAACACTTAGGTATACGGTTTTAAAATCAATAGGAACTTTTTCTTATTTTAACAGTTATATTGCGATTTAAGTATTTGTGTTAAGTATATAATGAAAAAAATAATAATATATTAACCAAAGATACCAGACAAGGGCTCTTGGTTGGTAATTGGTTGATTTTATTAATTTCTGTTGGACTGTATAATCGACTGGGTATGTGAACAACATTTTTTGAAATATCTGGAATATTACTACAATTATTACCTATCATTATGAACTGTAGTCACATACGTCCTCTAATGGCAGAGTAAGGTAACTTACCATAGTTAAAACGGTCATGTGTATTGGAGTAGTAATGGATCAGTGACAAAAATCATGAGCTTGATTTTCCTTAACATTTCAATTAAAAATATAATTATGATTATTTCTGATAATACACTAAAGATTATTTTATAAAATTTTATATCAAAGTTTATTGGAAAATGCAAATATTAATTTAATAACAAATGAACTTCCCATCCTTATGGTATGGGATTTCGATCTTAATACGGTAATTAACTGAAATAACATAGTAGCAAATAAATCCTCTTAAAGTTTTAATAGCCGTGTATATAGGTGTTGGAATCTGCAGCAACATCTGGTTAGAGGAGTTGGGCAGGGTCGGTGTGGAGTTGCAGCGTAGTGGACATTCACCATTAGAGAAAAATATCGTGTGAGTGGAAAGGGGTAAGTTGTACAAGTTGCCGCTAACTACAAGGCTAGCATGCTGAGCAACCGCACTTCCCGTTCCGAGCTTCCGGTCACTCCAGAAACAGTGGCGCCCGGAAAACGTTGCTTTGGTTTTTTTATGTTTTCCGTTGATGAGATGATAAAAAGTTTATCACAAAGGGAAATCAGAAGCTTGCTGTAAATTTCTGGGTCAACAACCTTTATGTCTAGTTTCATCCATCGCAACTGAAGTATTTATTTCTGAAAGTAGTTTTTTTATGTACTGCAATTTAAATTTTAAATAATGTACTGTAAATAAGCATCAGTTATTGTTTTTTATAAATTTAATTCTTGCCTGCTTATAAGTCTCACAATGAGAAGTAACAAATACTAAAAATACTTTTCAAATTACATACCTATATATATATATTAACATTTCGAAAGCTTTTCTATTTTCATTTTCAAAATGATCATCGACGATATGTAATATTTAATCTTGTATTACTTACTTATAGAATCAATTAAAATTTAAAAAAAATATCAGGCACATAGGTACTTCTCTCTTTTTTTAACCAAATTACAGCCATTGTCTTTAGTTTCCTTTATCTACTTTTCTTCTACCAACAATTTTTGAAGAGCTCCATTTTAATATTCTACCATTTTCTCAAGCATGTTCACGAATTTTTTATTTCCTCGAATTCTTCCTAATTTATATCATTTTGTCATTCAGGAATATTATTATAAAGGTTTCCAAGTTTCACCGATATAGTGTTTAATGTATTCACATTGAATACTGTAAATACGCTTTTGTAAATTTTGATCGTTATTTTTTATGGAGATTACAGTTACAATAAGAGATAAAATAGAACATAATATACTCGTATTACTGGTTCCAATATTAGTTAGTTCTCTTTAACTTCTTTAACTTCTGTGATAAATCCTGTCTATATTTTGGGATTGTGTATAACAAAGACCAACTTAATTTTAAATTAAAAAGCAGACAATACTTTTCCAAAGATTTCTGACATACTAAATCTGAATTCAACCTTAGAAATCGTAACCTAAAAGTGCGAAAGACAGAGTGTTCCGCTATATTTGGAGTTATGTTACACCATGAAATGACTTTTCTTCACAAAACTCGTTAAATCACTTGAAAGCGTTAATATTCTTTAGAATCCATTTTGAATCATTCAATCTCTCCGAGATATGGTTTGTTGATATTGATTAGTTTGGCATATTCGTCGATAATCGGGAATTGAAGATAAAAAAGAAAGACAGGTGAAGACGCAAAAAGATAGAGAAATCAAATTACAAACCCCCAAAATCCCCACTGATTCTTCCGGTTTTCGGGGTGGCTGATTACTGACCTGAGGTTGGAATCACAAAACTGTTGGTATTTAGAAATGAAAAACATTCGAGATAAATTCAAGAACCTAGAAAGGACCAGTGAAATTTAAGTGTTTGTAATTTGATTATTTTCTTTGATAAATCTTTTCCTAGAATAGATGAATTTCTCGAAGATTAAAGCAGATATTATTCCAACGAATCAAAAAAAAGATTTGAAAATATAAAAATGTAGTACTTTCAGATGTCGTAACAAGTTTTGTGAGGAAAAATTACCTGGTGATGTAACATAACCTCAAATATAAAGAAAAACCGTTTTTCGCATTTTTAAGTTAGGCTATCTCTAAACTCTGATACGATAGAGAAAGTTTGAAACCAGAATCTGATTCAAAGTGTCGAAAACCTTTGAGAAAGTATAGTTTGGTTTCTGGTTTAACAATCACATTTTGTACAATTTGTCTCTATTTGATTTGAGAATTTCCTTATTTTTTTAAAACCTTTTTCTGTTTTTGAAATATACTTCATTAAGAGGCAAATGTTACGTGCTAAATCGGCTTCAGTACTGTATCAACAATGGCGTGATATTCAGTTACTAACAAAAGAACTGTACATGCCTACTTAATTTTCCAAGATACGTCTTCGAATCAAATTCCAAATCGCTAATGTTCATAATGTCTACTATACATCAATGTTTTATATAAACTTAAAGATATATTTAAAAAAATAAAAATGATGAAATAATTAATTTGTCTAATTTAAAAAAAATATTAAAATGAATTTAATAATGAAATTTTAAAACTTTTAAAAAATGATATTCCTGAGGATAATCCTTTGCTGTGCGTATAAGTAGCTTTAAAATGCCTTTTGTTGATAGGACATGTCGAGTCGCCACTGGTGGTCAAAGCATGTCCAACACATGCACCAAGTACGGGAATATTAATGTCTTGGAGTACCGCGTTCTTACCACCCTTCCACAGCCCTGACCAGGGCATAGATCATGCATTCACCCCAGCTTCTAAGTTACTGCCACCCGATTTTATTGCTTAACCAAATATAAATTAAATTAACTACTGCTTCAGTAAGCAATTAAGAATTAAGGGAGTTTAGCGCTACGAGGAATAAAAAGCGATTTAGGTGACTTTTATTTTGGTTGCAGCAGCCGAAATATAAATCACTACATAATTTCGCGGTGACGACGGCTTTTTCTTCTCTTTATTGCAGTCTTTATTTCCATGTTTAAAGTAAGTACAATTTTAAATGGTTATCTATAAATTCCCTTTGTTATTTTGTAATTTGTTCCACATACCTTTTATATGCATTCGTGGATATTTATATACCTAACTTTTAACCTAACTTTTATAAAATACTTTAAGTAATTTCTTTTTATAGGTGCATGTGAATTGTCGTATAATAAATAATTCGGCACATTTTTATATGAGTATGATTTTTGTTTAGTTTATCTTATTTTACCGCAATTTCGCATTATCATTTTTTTAATATATGCATAATATAATACAGATATGCAGATATATTTGAACATAATACTTTTCATTCTTAAAGAAGAATATTTTAAAACGGACAGGCAATATGAGAATAGAAATGTTTCATGTATTCATCTGCAATCGTTAAAATTGTGAAAATTTAATAAGTACCTACCTACTTAATTAGTTTCCATCGATTTCAAAACATTTGTTTTCCAGAATTAAATAATTACTTACGTAAAAATATTTTTTGGGTTCTATGCTAATGCATATCGAAGAGTTGTACAAATATACCTAGTTATTTATTGGAGGAAACTAAATTTGTTATTCTAAACATAATTCTAGGAAATACATTTATTCCTTAATATTAAACATTACTAGATACCACTTAAAGCGCAACCGCAAACAGTCAACGGAGTAGAACAGCATCAGCCATTACTGGGCATACGTAGTGTGACGTGTGGATGTGCATTATTATGGACGATACTTATAGTTTATTATTCGAATGAGGTTTGGAAAGCCCCAGTGAAATTAAATGCACAATTTGTCCGATTAATTAACCGAGTTTTAATCGGAACTAGGTAACAAAAATTTATTTATTGAGTTGACCACAATTTTATAATTACTATTGGCTTTGTACTAGGATTAATATTAATTAATCAATTTAAAGGCATGGTTTTGTAAATTAGTGATAACAGTCAAAAATAGATTTTTTGTTACTCGTTATATGGAAAATTTGCAAGTCCTCCAGTAAAATACATGTGATCAACATGTTATTTGTGCATTAATTTGTATTTAGTGTAATCTATAAAACTACGTAGCTTACTGCCAGTTAACTAGCATTTCATAAAATATAATGAAAACAATAGAACAAAAACCAATTTTAAAATTTATTGTCATATTACTGGCTGTTGTACTAAAACGTCGATTTCAGTAAATCTCCTTGAAAATACTGTTTTATTACAATATATCATAATATCTTATTTTTTAATAGCTTCCTCCTTGTTCTTCTTACTGAATATTATGTTTGTTTTTATTTCTTTTTTGACTTTTTTTACAGTAATTGTCTAGATAATAAATAAATATATTATTTTTTTAAAAGTGATGATTGTGGTAGTTTTCCCAATAATAAGCTTTTGTACCTAATGCAGTTTTCAATAAATAAATATTTACATCCTATTTATGCGCAGCAGCAAATATTTTAAATCATTATAGCGGTTTAAATGTTTTAAATTAAATACAAATTAATTATTTGATTGGCTTTAATATATTGTATTTCTCCCAATTGAATCCTTTTCTAATTAATAACCTCATAGTTCGAACAGCAGCAATTTTAATATACACATAGTAACTAGATCGAAGAGTACAAAGAAAAGAGGCTTAAAATGTTAAAATTAACAACCTGAAATTTCATTGCACTAATATTAATTGTTAGTCTCTTCTCAATATTCTCAGATTATATGTCTATTTTGATAGTAAATTTTACGCTGATATTGAATGTTAGAATATCTATGTATATAAATTTTACATAAAAAAAGTTTCATGTAACATCAGAGCAGCAACAAAATGGTTTCTAGGACAAATGAAAATATAAATTACAAAATTTGCCGTGTATCAAAACCGATGCAACAACATTGGCATTTTGATTATTATAGGAGGTGGGTTCATAAAAAAATAAATATAAATTGCAGAATTTTATAGTTTCAGTAAGTATCTATTATTTAGTCAGTCTTATAAATCTTGAAATATTAGAAATTATTTAAGTTTGGCATTTTTTATTTTATTAAAATATGCGATAAATATTCACATAATCGTTTTCGAACCTGTACATGTTTTAAACTTTTTTTTTGAAGAGAAATTATTTTATTTTTTACTTGTATGTACGGGGTTAGTTACTATAATCTGACAACTTATTGTGAGTATATTATTGAAATTACAAAAAAGTTTTTAATATAAAAGTTTTAGCTTTTTTATGAATTTTTATAATGCAGAATTAGAAAAAACAATGAATAATGGAAATCACTAAATTAAAAAAATAATTTTTTAAATGGAACACCCTATAAGGTAATTGGGGGAAGATGCATAATATTTTTTCAACACTTTGCAAAAAATAGGAACATAGCTTTATTTGTTTCAAATTTATTGTCACTACTAAGCATATATGTAAAACACAAAATAAACCTAAATGAAACTCCAAATTAGTAAACTTCGTGAAAAAATAATTAAAAAAATAATGACGTCACTTTGGCATCTTATACATATCATAGGGGTAAGATGCCATCATATTGAGTCTAAGATGCCAAACTACGGGGCAAGATGCCTATACTGTGTAACCAACAAATAAATAAGCCCTTGGCATCTTAGACCTTCTCGAATGCCATCTTAGACCTTCTCGAATGCCATCTTACCCCAAGGCAAATGTTTCGTTTCAAAAAAATCTAAAAAAATCATATTTTTTTAGCACAAGGATCACAAGTGTTAGCCTCGGAAGCGCAGCTCTCATGCAGCCACCTTTTGCAAATTATACAGCACAACAATCTACTTTAGGGCCCTTTTTATCATGATAATATCCATTGCAAATGGAACAATATTCGTCTTCGGCATTTTCTATGTTATCTGAGCTGTGGTCTGAAACAATATTGCTATTATCGTCGCTTTCGTCACTGCTGCTGCTGTTATCCAGATGTTTTTGATTTTTTGAGGTTTTTCTTTTCTTCTGAAGAGTTTTTTTCTTATGGGCCTTAAAGTTTCTAGCTTCTTTTTCTTTAGCTTTTTGTAGTTTTTCTTTCACTTTCTAGCACTTTCTTTCACGGAATTGTGGGGAAGTAAGCAATTCAGCATGTTGTTTACGAGGACGTGGTCTGCTAGGACTAGATATGGAAGGGAGCGGGACAATATCCTCAAATGATATTGTTCTATTTAAATCGGTGTTTTCGTCTTCGGGTTCAACAGGGTCTTCAGAATTTTCTGCAACGATATGGACTAAAGTTTCGGCATGTTGATCTGATTGTTCTGAGAGCACATATGCATAATCCGGAATTTTATCCGGGTTTAATGGAAATATTCCGCATGCCTCAAACCCAGAAACTGCATTTTGGTTGGTTGCGGCTTGTTTCCATGCCTGATTTAATAATTCTCCGAACTGATATCTTGTAATTCTACGTCCAGGGTGATTTCGGATCCACTGCCCACAAGCACTGTTCCAGTAAGTCTTTAAGGGCTTGAAAAATGACCTGTCAAGAGGTTGTAGCCAGTGCTTAGTATGACTTGGTAAACAGAGTACATGAATATCATTTTCGGCTAAAAAATCCAACATGTCAACATCGCTGCAATGGGAAGCATGCCCATCAAGAACCAGCACAACAGGACCGGGCCCTTTTCTAGGTAAAAAGTGCCTCTTTATCCATGATGCAAAAATACTACTTTTAACGTAGGCTGAATCCGGCGAAATAACAACAGTTGAACCAGGTGGCATATTGTCTTCAAACTCTTTTTTCTTATTCTTCCCTTTAAATATAACGTAAGGTGGGAGATAATTGCCTTCGGCATTACAGCATGCTATGATACTTATAGTCTCTCCTTTTTCTGCACTTGTCACTGACTGAACATCCTTGGACCCTTTAGTGGCAACAACTTTGTCAGGCTTATTGCAAAGCTGCAGCCCAGTTTCGTCCATATTAAAAATTTTTCCTGGCTTATCAAGCAAATTGTGTTTTTCCAATGTCTCCCCAAGTAATTTAAAATATGGATCAACCTCATTATGAGACATTCCCAGTGAACGAGCAATAGATCGACCCTGAGCCACTCTCATTGACAAAGTCGGATGCCTCCTCAAAAAAAGTTTGAACCAGTCATAACCTGCGAGTTGAACGTCTTTCTTAAATCTACACTTTAGACCGTTTTTTTTTTCAGCAAATGTAAACGCCATGTGCCTAACGTCTTTTGATGTCGGAGCGTAACCAATTTTTTCTAAGTTTTGTATGTAGGAGACCAGCATTTCTTCATTTTCTTTTCCTAAACAACCAGTAGGACCCAAAGTACCCTTTTCTAATTTATTAGTGCGGACCCGCAAATTCCTTTGCAATAGAGTTTGCACCGCCTCTTAAACTATAAGAAACTATAAGAAAAAAGACTTACTTACATGCTAATATTAACTTACCGGAAATCTATCTCATTAAATTACATATGGCATCTTACCCCAATAAACATTTGGCATCTTTCCTCAAACCTAAGGGGGAAGATGCCAAACCGTTTCATACAATGAAAACCAACTATTATAATATTTAAAGGTTATGTTTTGACGCATAACATTACGTTCTTTGATGCTGGTAAGATTTATTGTTAAAACTATTGCACACTTGCATGTGACTAATAAAAATATAGAAGTCATAAAAAACTTACCGGTCTCAATATATGAAACCATCTGAACTATAAACAGTAAATGCCGTCAACAAAGCGGCGACACATTCTTATCTGTTTTGGCAAATGGACATACAACCCGAGGCGCAACTTTCGCGACATCTGTTAGATAGTAACGAAACTATTTTAATTTGGCATCTTACCCTTTTAATCATCTTCCCCCCAATAAAAAAAAACTTATATTAGTGCATTAGCTTCGTTAAATTTTTCTCTTTTCAAAAATATATAATATGTTACTGTTTGATTCAAGACTTTTCGACATATTTCAGTTTAAAACTATTTTTGAAAAAACAGGAGGGAAATTTATGTCTGACGGATCGCAATGGCTATGGACGAGGCACGCAGAACAAACAAATGACTTTGACAGAAGTTTATTTATCGTCATTAGTTTATTTCCTATAACAAACTATTTTACAAAGTTAGTTATCCCTATATTTTATGATAATAAAAATCATTCTTAACTTTAACAGAATTTTAACACTTTCCTAATTAATAAAAACCAACTAAAATACAAATCGTCACAGATGCTCAATGAGACCGCCATTATGATTGATGCACTTCGTATAATCCTCATTAATTTTCAGAACTGCATTTAGTATGAAATGGGAATTAAATTCACTTAAATTTTCTATACCTACATTGATCAACTTTAGATATGTCTTAGTACATCTAAGTTTACACTAGTTTCCTTATAAATCTCGCTTTTTAAGTAACCCCACAGAAAACTCTCCAAGGATGTCTGGGCTATATTTGAAGACCATTGAATATTTTCTCCATTACCAATCCACAAATCAAACCTATTATTTAAATAATTTCGTACTGCTCTGATTCTATGCGGAGGCGCTCCGTCTTGGTGCCACATTAAATTGGTGTAGTGGATCAGCAGCAGGTCTTCCAATGTGTTTTCTATTTTATTTTCAAGAAAATACAGGTATCTTTCCCCAGTCAAAGCACCTTCATAAAATAGTGGCCCAATAATTTTATTTCTCAATATACCGCACCAAACATTAAATTATGTGCGTTCTTGACTTGGAATTTGCCTATTACAGTGAGGATTTTCATTTGCCCAAGTATGAGTATTTTTTCTATTATAAATGCCATCTGTTGTAAAAGTCGCCTCATCAGTCCATAAAATTTTTTCAAAATAGTTTAGGTCGCCATAGTTTTTGGACTGGCATAGTTTTATAGGGGCGGTATTTATATTTATGTAACTTTCTAATAATTTTACTTTGTCTTTTTTATAACTGTCTTGAAGCATTTACAATGAACTTTTGCAGCCTTTCTACAATAATTTAATATTTGAATTTACCATGGTAAACCTCGAATGAATATTTGCTTACCTAGAAAATATAGTAATATATTAGTTCTAATTCTTCATTTGGAATAATTATTCGTTTCTGTATTCCAAGAGATTTTGTTTCTCTAAAGCATTGCTCAATGTCGTAAAATGCAGCTCGAGATGGAATTGGAAACCCGGGATGCAAACGAGCATACTCGGCGCGCGCTGCATTCACATTATTATTCTTGTAAAATAAACGGATAACTTCAAAATTTTCGTTCTCAGTAAACATTATTTCTTTGTTAAAATAGTTTGTTATAGGAAATAAATTAGTGATGATAAATAAACTTCTGTCAAAGTAATTTGTTTGTTCCGCGTGCCTCCACAGCGTCCATAGCCACTGCGAGCCATCAGACACAATTTTCCCTCCTATTTTTTTCAAAAATAGATTTAAACTGAAATATGTCGAAAAGTCCTGAATCAAACAGTAACATTTATATATTTTTGAAAAGAGAAAAATTTAACGAAGCTAACAGTATGCACTAATATATAGGGTGTTCCATTTAAGAAATAAATTTCTTGTTTAATTTAGAGCATTATGCAATTGTCTTTTCTAATACTGTATTATAAAAATTCATAAAAAAAGCTAAAACTTTTGTATCAAAAACTTTTTTGTAATTTCAATAATAAACTCACAATAAGTTATGAGATTATAGTGACTAACCCTGTATACATTATCGTTTGGTTCTGCTACAGACATTCTACAAAAAGTCTTCAGTCGAATAAAATAAGAATATATTTTTTTTTAATGGTCGGAAATTATGCAGCCACCAAGTATATGTATGTTAAATACATATAGCAAGCATCAAATCAAGATTTTAAAAATGACAAAGTCCAATAGTCTGGAAATAATAAACACACGAACTGTTAATCGAATTAGAAAAGGAAACTGGCCTTCTATTTGAAGCAATTTCAAATTAAAATTAATTTAATGAGGCGCCTGTATTTAATCGTACAATATAGACATGGGTTCTTTGAAAAAGTAGCAGTTGGTTACGAATCGAAATTTTTTATTAGTTTGTATATGGTAATTAATGATTCCATTAAACTTTTTTGAAAGCTGTAACTAATTTGTTAATTCTTATATACAATCCAAAAATAAATGAACTAATCTTAGGTTGCACGAAATAAAGAAGTTGGCGTCTAGCCGACATTTTTCTTTCTGACGTGCTTCACTGTAACGTCAGTTTACCTACCTGGCATCCCCTAGATTAATTTGAGTATAATCTGTCTTATTCATTTAAATACATATATCACAGCACCTAAGTATACAAGATTGTGTATCTAATGTGAAAAATAAATTTATTTACACAAATGTATTTAATTTTTTCAAAAACTATACGACAGATATATAGGTTGATTCATATAAAACTTCTCCATCTTAAGTAGAATTTTCTCAAAATAAATTTTAAAAGACCGAAGATAAAAAAAATTGAAATTCAAAGCGATTTTTCCACATCTCCCTTAAATTTTATACAAATCGTCTCCTATAAATAAAATTTAAATATTAAATAACTTTAAAGGCTTAAAAATGAATTAAACTGATGTTTCAAATAATAAAACTTAAACTAAATTGTTTAGAGAATACTTAAAATATATATAAAATAATTCTTGATTTGTTTGGTAAGCCGTCTTTGCTATTATAATAAATATTAAATGTTCAGTGTAACTTAATAGACGTTTCTATTGAATATGTATGGTTTTAATTAATAATGTTTATTTAAACTGATTTTTAGTCGTTCTTAAATATTGTATTGTTTTATTGTTTGAAAACAACGATTCAATTCATTTTGGAATCTTAAACATTGTTAATCATTTCAAGAATATTTAATTTTATCGTGTTATATAATATAAAAATCCATAGAAACTGATGGGAGAAAGTTGTTATTTTTAAAATTCTTGCATTTTTTTCACTACAGTGCCATCAACGATTAATTTTAAATCTTATTTGAAATCTTAATTGACATCAACTGGCTTTTACGGATTATATAAAATAAATTATTTTGCTTATGTTAAAAATGGTAGAAAAACAAGATAAGGAAAAAAATAAATAAGTAAACAACATTTAAATGTCGCAAGGTTTTTCGAAAAATTAAGCAACAAAAAAAATAGTCGCACACAATGAATAGGGAAAATCATAAAATCAAAAATATACAATGTCCTACAATTAATTGTATTACTTCTTGTAAATGCAACTTTATAGAAACATTTCTTTACATTACAATAATTGTTAAAGTCTACAAATGTTACAAGTTTAAGATAAATACAAGTCAATAAACAGCACAAATTATGTATATTTTTATACTTATTTATTTCTTTAATTAACTATAAGAAACAAATATTTATAAGAATTTTAAGTTAAATGATACAAGTACAGGGTATAACATGTAAGACGGACTCTTTCATAGCTCTGGAAATATTAATAGGCCATAGGTACAAAGAAATATTTCAAACAAAAGGTGCACCAAATCAATTTTTTTCATATTTTAAAATTAAAATTTTCGTTTCCATAAAGGCTGAATTTGTTTTTATTTGTTTGTATAATTAGTTCTAAACGTTACCTAACTTTGTTTTTCTAAAATCGAAAATTATATACAGGGTGTCCGCCGAGGTATCCGGGATACTCCATATATGAATTATATGAGCAATTTTAAGCAAAAATGATTATATTTTATTTTCCCGAATTCTCAACGGTTCATGAAATATCTGAATTTGAAGTTGCCAGCTCGTATTGCCAGGATAGTTTCTAAAGACCAAATTACATATATTGCTCTAGACTAGAGGGCTAGGTAATTTGATAATTAGCTGGGATTAGAAAAAAATATTGATTGTCAGTTCGTTAATTGTCATCCTTGATAGTTGGTTATTTTTTATTTTTTTGTCCCATTTGTGTTAAAATCATGCCTTTAATTTATTCAACTGAAGAATACGCGGATACGATTTTCGTGTACTTATGGATATTGCAACGGTAGTACCACCGCCTCAGTTAGGCAACGATATCTAAAGAACGTTCAATAGAACCTTCACAATTCTTCGATTAACAGGTGCGTTTCCTAAATCGACTTGTGTAAGAGAAGTTACGCGAAGAAAAAATGTTACAGAAGTGCTTCAGCTTGTTGAAAATGATCCTGGTACTAGTATGATGGAGCAATCGTCTGGCTACTCTTTCAAGAACCCTTTCCTGTGACGAAGCTACATTTACAAGAGATGGAATCAACAATTTCCTCAACGATCATGTGTGTGCAATCGAAAACCCTGATACTATTCGGGAATCCAATTTTCACGGAAGATTCTCCGTAAACGTATGGGCTGGAATAATGGATAATGAATAATGAAGTAATTGGATCACATTTCTTCGACAGAAATTTGAGCAGTGAGATGCACCGGGCTTCTATGGAGAACGATCTACCTCTACTACTTCAGGATATTACTCTTCAAATCAGAATGAGGATGTTCTTTCTAGAAGATGTTGCTCCATCAAATTATGGAAGAGGCGTTACTAATTTCCTCAATAAAAAGTATCCAAATCGATGGATAGGTCGTGGTGGTACCATTGCTTGGCCACCGCGATCTCCAAATCCCAACCCGTTGGACATTTTCATGTGGAGACATGTGAAGATACTTACCTTTTCAATGCGGAAGCCTAACTGCAAAGACCAACTCATTAAGAAAATTCTTGCAGCGTTTGACGAGATGAAAAACAATTTCCTTACGATTTTATTTATTAAGGTATATGTCCAGGTCGATCTCTTATAATATACGAGAAAATCACGATTTTTCATATAAATGTCTTATTACTGTTTGAATGTTAAAAAATTGGTGCATCTTCCTCACAATTGCATATCCTGAAATGTGCCAAAAATTTTTTTGAAAAATTGTATTAGCAGAATCAATTTCCTTTAAGATTACAATTAATTAATTTTAAAATTGAAATATTCAAAAAATGTAGGTAATAAGTTCAGAAATCTATTACATTTGTATACCAAAGTATACAGGTTGGTTGTAACATATGTGGCCAAACTTATTTATATAGCAGAAACTAGAAATGAAAATATATTGTTGGAACCTAGTTCACCAAAATACCAAAATGCACCCCTAATGAGTTACAGCTCCTTCAACTTAAAATAAAATAAAGTAAAAATACAAATTTCTCCTAAACATCTTAAAATTTTTATTCAAATTTATTTCTACGGCCAATTCTAATATATAGCTATACGAGTATTTTGACTTGAATATCGACGAAATGCAGTGACGCTATGGGGTGTAGGTGCAGAGATAGCCACAACTAATAAAATATGGAGCATAAAAAGATACAAAGTGAAACAAAGGGCGGCTATCTCTACATTATCCCCATTTTATAGATATTTACTTCAAAACATAGCTATTTATTAACAGTGATCGTGAGCCAGGTTTGAAAAAAAAAAAATTCATTTTCACTTTTTTTCAAGCAATCTACTTTCAACTCCAGTTTCCGTCTTATGAGTTGGCTACATACTTTAGAAGCACCCTGTATCATAATGTATTAATTCATTTCAGTTGTTTTATTATTATACCTAATTTGATTTGTTTAATTTATCCGAAATATTATCGGAAAATGGGGCAATATAAATATATTAATTAAATGAAGTAGCAAAAAAAATTAAGTTAAAAAAATATGGTAGGTGTTGAGAAGTATTGATCTTAACTTAAGATAGGTACTATATTTATCAGTTTATATTCTACCAAAATAAGTGTTGTAATGGGCATAAAATCGCACTGTAACAACAAGTTAAAATTAAGTTATTATTTCTTGTAATAGTTAAGTAAAGCCCCAAATATAATGTTTAAATAATAATTATTATTTTGTAAATATTATTTGATAACATAACTTGCTGTTATTTACAATACAGTTCACGTTCACTGATTATTTAATGTAGCTACGTTTGTTTTTCAATTACTAATTAAATTTGTTATTAAAATATGTTAAATGTATTGTGTAGATTGCATATAGAAAACATATACTTATGCAAAGATGAGATCCTTTTCTCATGTAGCATTTTACTGTTATATGACAACCCAGGGTATACATATTGCTCACATATATGTCAAATATAAACGTATCTGTAGGACGATCCATCATGCGTACGTCTTCACATTACTAAGGCACACTCTGTACACACGAGTTAAAACATGCACAAACACACAAAAGATTTATTGGGGCATTGTATTTAGTTTTTTCTTACTTACCTCCACTGACATTTGATCCAAATTCGTCTGATCGATTGTGAGAAAATTCGTATTGATCCACAGTTCACACACTCACTACACCGCTTTATAAATTCTGTTACCATCTCTCAAACTGGGAGAATATTTTCACGAAACACATCCGTATGAATGACGAAGAATGACTGAACACCACTAATGCCAGTGCCATCATCAACTGCTAATTTAGAAACCCTTTTAAACGAATTATATCCTCCGCTTCACTAATGTGCTTTGTGTTGATGTAACTTGGAATATGTTCAGCTTTGTTGTAAAGCAAACTTAATATCAATACACATTTAGACAAAAAAGTTATGCCCAGGTCGCTAATGATTTGTTTACAACCTGTTATCACTGCTACTTTGCTTTAAGTACTTGTGCCAGTTCTTAATTATTTCCCGTTGAAATTGTATGTAGTTTATGAAAATAAAGTTTTTTACTAGGTATTTAAAAATGCTATATATTTGTTTGGGTCTTGGAAAATAATATTATTTGTTTACAGAGCCTTTCGGTGTAAGTTAAGACAAGTATTTAAATAAAGGAAGACAAATTATGATAATTGGACCCAATATACCTTTTTATAAGATTGCCCAATGTGCCAGTGTATTTATGTTGAATTATAAAAAAGGCTTTTGTAACTGCGAAACCAACGCAGGAATTATCTCTAACATTAGATATAACAGTACCTATAGAGGGTGATTCAGAACTTATCCAAAAAAGGAAATTTGGATGTATAGGGGACTCTTACAAATCAAAAAATCAAAAAGGGCAGTTCGAAAATGATTTAACAATACACTTCCGCACGGTACTGGAAACTGGTCCACTGTAAAACCTGACCTCGCTCAATGCGACCGGCACGGCACGCGGTGGCGTGATAAAAACGGACAAATACTTGAAAAAATTTCGCAAAGAAAGGAACAAATAAAATCTTGTAACACCTATTTTATATCAGCAAATTCAACTGCTTTTGCCGCTATTGTTATTAATTAATAAAATTAATTTGTGGTTTTAATTAATAAAATAATTTGACATACCTGATGTTCCAACAACTGTTCAAAATTTTGTCCACCGACGTGTAAACACATTAACTCTTACTCAGTTTCTACGAACTAACACAAATGTTGTCCTGCTTCACAATAACACAAGTGATTCACCATAATACAAATGACGTCTTGCTTCATCATAAATTAAAATGATATCCATCAACTCCGAGTTGCTTTAAACGCTAGCCATTTTTGACACCAACTACTAAAAAACTATTGTAAACACTATCGCAACGGCGATTGTAAAATCGGATTTCAGTATTCGCTGAGGCCACGAGGCTCTCCACGCGTATTACGAATGACGATAAAGACTACAGTTGTAAAGTGATGTAATGCTTGAAAGTACCTACTACAACTTCAATAATTTTTTTCTCCGAAACTATAAGGATTTTACAAAAAATATTTTTTACGTTATTGACTCCATTTCTCATGCCGCATCTATTCCCAAATTTTTTTGGATAAGTTGTGAAGCACCCTGTATTAGCACCTCTACAGGAGGATATTTAAAGGGTAAATAAGTCAAACGTAATCCTGATTGGCAGAAATATATTTTTGAAATGAAATCGTTTTTTTATAACTACTGACACCACACGCGAAGAAACATTTTTAAACCACCGAGACTGTCGACTGTCTTTTCACAAAAAGGCAACACCGTTAAAAGTAAAATTCGAAAAAATTAAACTACATCACTGAAACATTTGTTCACTTCAATCTGTCTTAAAATATAAAATACACACGTTCCCATAATGAAAACCAACTGATGATAACCAAACCTAAACATCAATTAACCCAGCAATTTACCTGTTTGCTACAAAAAAAAAAACCGAAGTAAAAAACCAGACGGCGCGAAATCTACGGTCACAAGTATTCACTTCTTTTTCTGATGGGGGCTATTCCAGAGGTTCCCAATAAGTTTAAACAATTTTTATTACACAGTCTCAGAAAAGAGAAAAATTTCTATAGCCGAGACATGAGTACATAGATTGTATTTTGTGTATTTTTTATGCTGAGTCTGGATCTTCAGTCCAAAAACCGATTTACTATCTCATTTTTTAGTAAAACGTTAAAATATCCAAAGCAACAATTTGTAAATAGTTTAAGAAAACATTTTAAAATAATGTTTTGAGTACTGGAAAGAAATTAAATCCACACCCACCCCTACGAAGTGGTTAATTTCACGACTGACAATAACTTATTCCTCACTATTGGAAACCATCTACAGACTAGGGTCCCACATACCCCTTTAAGTCACATATTTTTCTATTCAACATTTTTGCCCGAATTTTGTTACCGCGGCTTTTTGGGGTCACTGATTACAAATCTAAAGTCCGAATCGAAAATTCCTGAATAAAAGATGGCGGATGCAATATAGCGGATGTAAAAATCGGAAAAGCATTCAAAATTTGAGGAAACTTGTTACTCGATGGTTTTCAAAGTCGCCAATCACGAATATAAGGTTTTAATTCGAAATTTGAGTAAAAATAGGCAAATATCCAAAAATGAGAAACAAAGTATATAAATTCGTTTGCAGTGTATTGTCTCCTTGAAATCTTAATTTTTGTCTTAAGAATTTCGTTTGAAATGTATTCATCTTTAAAGCTGTAAAAATAGAAATCATCTAAAATGGGTCACATGTTTCGTTATCAAATTATGGCCACTTTAATATTCAGACGCCCCTACTGAATTTAAAAATTATGCCACGTATACAGGGTATAAGATCCACTTCTTATTTGTGGAAGGGCGAAATGGGCGGTGACTATTAGACGCCTTCATTATAGCCATCTTTCTCTATCGCAGGGATTTCTATGACTTACTTTATCGCTCTCACGTAACGGCCGATGAACCATGGGGACTTTCCGACCTTGTATAATGAATATACGTGGAACCAAATTGGACAACAACTATTTTTTGGAGATAATTAATAATGACTTTATGTGACAAGACATATAAAAATTTTTTTCAAAATTGATTGTTGAAAATAATAATTTATGTTATTGAAATGTAATAATTTATACTTGTGAGTTTTTAGGAAAATCGTTGTTCATGACAATTTTTATTTTTAACTGAAGAGCGTAAAACATAATGACCATTATTTTTACACAACAACTTTATTTTTGCAAGTAATTAATTTTAACCACCTGGATTTTAAAATAATGTTACATACTGAAATAATTTCATACCAAATTGGAAACAACACTGATTATCAAAATCAACTTTATTTGACAAGAAGATGTAAATTCAAACATCTATAAGTAGCGTATTTTTAGAGAACAAAATAATTTTTAGTTGTAACAGAAAAATATAACCATTCGCCTAAAATGGTGATCAGATGTTATGTTTTTGTGCTTGTTTTACTGGTTGTCGTCAACTTTACTGTTTCAGTAGGTAACTCTATTTTTCTAGGTTTTTTTAAATATTTAGTATGCTAATATTTTTAAAATTATTGTTTTCTCCACAACAGAAATTTTCTAAATCTGTACTAGCTATTTTTCATGAGGTACCATCAATTCAAAGGTCTATTTAATGTCTGTGTTGTCGATGTATCATATTTTTTAAGTTAATTAAACATATTTGCAATCTACCAAAATATAAGAACAGCATCTTTCTACCTTACGATTATTTAATTATTTGATAAAATGACGGAAAAGTCCACATATAAAAAAAAAATCTTATTTTTAGCCCTAACTGCACTGATAAAATATTACAACAGAATGCTATAAATTCTTAAGTAAATTTAGCCTTGACTTATTAGCCCAAAATTAAATAGCTACTTACTATATTTGTGAATAGGCATTTATTTATTTTATAGTTTGATAAAATTTGTATTATACCTTCAAGTATATAAACATTACAGTTTGTGAAATATACAGGTGTAGAAAAATGAATGAAATGGATAATTAATAAAACTAATAGGAGAAATAATGAGGATAAACCAAATATATATTTGTTCCAACATGCGTAGGTAGTTGAAGGGATTTCAAAATAATGTATTTTTTGTCTACCCAAACACTTTTTCAAAACATCCTGAAACTGGTCGTAATATTTATTCTAGATATAATACATATTCATTAATGACCAATTATATACCTAGTCCTGGGGCAGAGATTTATGATAGCAACCCACTTTTTCTTCAGTAGAATTTCTAAGCCACTGATAATTTTGTTTTATTATCGATTGGAAGAAAAATATTCTTGTTATTCCCCTGTAATATACTCCGTTGCCCAGCTATTTCATTTTTTATAAAATAATGGAGTATATGAACAAGAAATAGTTGACCTTTTATATTCAATTTTCTTAACTTTTTTGTACAACGGAACACGTTACGGGCAAATTACAAGAAAATTGTTCTTTTCTAAATAAAATAAACTGCAAATAAAAGAAACAATTAAAAATATTTATCTGACTTCTTTAAATTTCAGAGTCCGAGAAATTAAAATATTTTTCATAATTTCAACGCTATCTTTCTCCTCAGTGAAGCATTTTAGAGAAAAAATGTGGCTATGGCTTACCTATTCCTATGAATTTTGTAAATTCTGTATTCCCTCAACGTGTGTTGATTTATTTTTGAGTATAAATAAAAAATATAAATGTATAAATAATAGATATACTCGCAGGAGGTAACGATCTCCTTCTCCAGTTCTATATCCACGTCACTTTACTAAAATTTCAAATATAGTATCATTGGATTTCCTTTTATTTACTTTTTCATTAAAATAGAAACGATTTTAACAATGTTTTAGGTAGCGGCAACATTTTTTCTAATAATGATGTATATATGCTGTTGCATAAATTAATTAACACTACAGGATACATTATAAGGGGAAAGATATAAAATTGGTTTTTCATTTGTTAAAGAAACAAAAGAATAGAGTAGAAAAAATATCAACTTGAAAAAACCCTTTCTAAAAGAATGATTCAAAAACAAGCAGCTGTATCATCTCAGATTGTTTTAACAAGATTGACTGATTTGTTTTTTTCTTAAATAAAGCTAAAACAAAGATAAGAAATGAATTTTTAGAAAAAAATTAAATCCGTCAAAAACACAATCCTTACGAAACTAATATGGTTTGAACATTCCCAGTGCTAGTCCAGCATAGTTATTAGGCATCATTAATCAAGTTGGTCAGGAAATGAGTCAACCCTTCGGTCCTTTCTGGTCGAAATACGGCACTTTACATACTCAACTTGGACATTGCGGCGACCGTCTTAAGACACATGGTTATGCTCCTCTGCATCTTTTCACTGTTTAATGTGTTAAAGATGTAAAAGGATTTAACCGAGGCTGGTATTGTTGCTGATGACTCTTGCTTCTGGGTGGTTATTGTGAATGGTTTGTGGTATTCCATGATTAATTATGTTTTTTATTTGGTCTGCCTCTATGGCATACCGATAGAAGTTTTTTGAAACCTATGAATATAGTAAGTTATTGACGAAACGCAGTAGTGGCAACCGAGAAAGTTAGAAGCTGGTTTCTGTCAGCAAAGTATTAATATTGAGGAGAATAAAATATTGAGGTCACCTACTTAGTAGAAATTTTTTAATTCTAAGAAACAGTTGTTTATCTGAAACTGTAGTCAGCTATTTAGTACTGTATTATAGACTGTAGGTAATGATTAATATAAAAATCCATAGCTGGAAGAAAATGTATTAACATTTCATAGGTAGTTCGTTCAAACTGAGAATTTATAGTAATATTAGTACTATGTCAATGTTTATCTGATTCGTCTAATTTCTTTGAAAAGTACTATAGATATTTTCTATTTATACTTTTATCAAATAGATATTATAATATCAAAAAACAATCAATGATCTGCTTAACTGTTTCGTCAAATTTGGGCGTTACAATTTATGAAGCCTCTGGTTCCTTTTTTAGTGAAGTAATAATAGTTATACGCAAATACAGGGTGTAAAAAAAGGCCGTTACACTGTAACAAACAATAGTTTTGGTTAAAACAAAAAACAGAGGTATCTAATATTCTTTTTCAAAACACATTAAATATGAATCACATTCTTATAGACTTCAAATTTGGTATAATATACTATTATATTATGCACCAATTATAATTAGAGACTTTGCAACTAAAATGGGTTTGATAGGTTCTGTCTATCAAAAATTAATTTGACGTCAGTGACATCGGAGGATATGTACTTATTGTTTTGACTAGTCTATTTGTAGTTATGATTTACACATTCTCGTCCAGTCTTAGACAACATATATTCTAAAACGATGACAGTATTATATGAATGACTATTCCCACAAATCAATCACAAAAAAATTATATTCTGGAATTAAAAAATTGTGTTACTTTATAATTTCGAATACCTACCTATAATAAACTTTTCGTCCATCAAGACTTATTTTTTAAATAAAGAAATTCTGATTAGTTCATGACATAAAACTCTTTTAGGTGGACAAATAAATAAATTATTTATTTTTTTTATTTTAAATAAATTTTGACTGAAGAATGATTTACTTAATTCAAGACTATGATGCGCTTAAAGGTATCATTGATTCAAAATAATGCCTTAGTTTTTAGACTGCATTCAAGAAGAACAAAGTTTTGTGTGATGTGCTTTACCCAAATTTGTCAAATAAAATTATTTCTAATATCAGATTCTTTTGGCATTCGAAACCTCTTAAGCATCTCGTAATTGTGAAACGTCTTGTTAATTACTGCTCAAAATTAACATATCTATACGTAACTACTTCACATATTACTAAATTAAGGAATTTAATGAAATTAAGGAATATCTATACCTATCGCCAACTAATATTGAACAATTGATTAAAATATTTGAAGTACGAGGTTTGTTCAGAAAATAACCGAACTTTTTCAATTTTGAATTACGCCCTAATGGATATATTTAGTGACATGCGGTTGACAGCATTGCGTTGCGCATAACCTCCTCTGTAGCCACTTATCCTTGGATTGTTATATCTCATTTAGTTTTCGTGATATTGTTATTTGAGTGTAACGTGTTTAAGTATTAGTGACGATTTTTTAAATACGCGATTTTCTGGAACAACGATGCTCTGGGTGGTATGCTATATTACGATTTTCACGATTTAAAAGCGGTCGTCAGTCAATTGAAGATGATCCTCGACCAGGAAGGCCTTCGACTTCAACTGATGACTCCCACGTTCAGAAAGTCAAAGATCTGGTGAGTGCAAATCGCCGATTGATTGTCAGATAAATTGCAGAAGAGGTTAGCATCTCAATTGCTCCTGTCATGAAATTTTGATTGAAAAATTGAATATGCATCGAGTTGCAACAAAATTTGTTCCTCATTTGGTGACCGAACAACAGAAAGAAAATTATGTGTGTTGGCAACTCCTTGAACAATACTGTGACGATGAAACATTCATTCAAAGGATCATAATGGGAGACGAAACCTGGGTTTACGGCTACGACATTGACACAAAAGTTCAATCATCACAATGGATTGGTAAATAATCTCCACGTCCCAAAAAAGCACGTCAGTTTCTATCCAATGTCAAAGTGATGCTCACTGTTTTTTTGACTTTAATAGCATTGTGCATTTTGAATTGATTTCTCAAGTTGAAACAGTGAACCGTGTGTACAATAAGGTATTTTACAACAGATACGTGAAAAAATCCGCACAGAGAATTCAGAGTTGTGATGAGACAACTCTTGGTTCTTGCACCATGATAATGCGCGCGTACACTCAGCTTTGACAAATCGTCAGTTTTGTACCAAAAATAAGATTACTGTTCTTCCTTTACTCTCCTTATTCGCCAGACCTGGTTTCCTGCGACTTTTTCTTATTTCCGAAATTAAAATCAGTGCTGAAAGGACGCCGTTTTCTTTATTGATGACATCAAAGCAAATTCGTCACAGACTTTAAAGGCCATTTCAAATGAAGCCAGCAGAACTGCTTCGCAAAATGGAAACACCGCTGGAAAAAAGTGTGTGACAATAAGGTAGGGAAGTACTTTGAAGGAGACCAGTGCCAATGATGTATAAAATTGATAATAAATTTAAAAAATAAAGTTTGGTTATTTTCTGACCTCGTATGTTTGTTTCTATTCAAAATATTCTCAGATTTAAATTATTAACTAATATTTAGCTACAGTTTACAACAAATATTCGATAATTTAATTACAATAAATAAACGTTCCATTAATGAAAATTATGGTAACTTTAATTAATTAAACATCTTCATACCTTCTATTCTATTGCCGTCACCACGGTCAGATTTTTTTCCGATAGAGATTTTTTTAATTAGACAATTATTAATTGCCCCAAAAACAATCAATGAAGGATCGTTTTTATGAAACTATCTGAAACAGCATAAATATGTTGTCAATGATATTTTCCAGGCTCTTTTTAACGCGAGCTAGTTCTCTTTTGAAATGAGAAGTTCCAGAATCCTACTGATCGAATTACAAATTAGGTATATGATGATAGTTTGCGAAAAATCCTTGAGTCACTTCAGTTATAGTTAAGATTTCGAAGATTAACTATTTTCTCTAAAACTGTAGTTTCTGTTTAAATAAATTTGATAGTTTTATTTATCTGCTGCTACAGTTATATAAATATCAATTGTTGTTAATTATTACTTTTTTTCAATATTTGCAGCCAACAAGAATCATAATTCATGGAATACGTTGCCACACATTTTCAGTGTTTAAAATCGTGGCTAAAATTTTCTTTAGCGTTATTTTTCCAAAACTTTGGATGAATTGTAAGACGGTTTTCTCGTTTAAGAAAAACCTACTCTTGTTATTTGACTGGTAGCTTCAACACAATGAAAAATTTGAAATTTGTCGAGGGGTTGAGTTCATAAATTTAATTTTGCCTAATCAGAAATCTCTCACCTTCCGGTTAACTTACAATTAAAGCACAAAAAATTTTTCGAGAGATTAACTGTACAATGTGAAAAATTGTTCTTCTCACACCTTCTCAGTGTCACAAATTTCTGATCAGGCAAAACTAAATTTATAAAATCAAACCCTTGGCGTCATTTTGGGCGCAAGTGATTATTTATTTCATTTTCTTCCTTCTTTAGTATAGTAAAAATACCATAAGAAACAAAAAGATTGAAATGCTACAAATAAATAATTACAGACAATATTTAAAATAAACCTATCTGTAAATTAAACTTTTTGTAGGTTATTTGACGTCTTTTTATTATTAGATTCCACAAACTGACCAAGTTGTATTGGTACGTGTGTAATAATAATACGAAAATTGTGACAAATCTCTTGGCTTTGTTAAATTAGGAATTTTTATTTAGGTATATTCTACAATTTGACACCTTCATTTTTAATGCAATCTGCCGTCATTAGAATAGATGTTCATTCTAAAAAATGAAAGGATTAATGGTTGATAATTGGTAAATTATTAATACAACATAAAATAGTTCGCATATATTGGGTTAAAAACTGGTAATTGTAAAAAAGGGTTTGAGGAAAATATTTATATAAAAATGTTTATCTTGCTTCTGTGTAGGTTTACACTTAACTGGTACCTATTCGGTTTATTTTTAGACGTCATCAGTAAATAACATTGTATTGATGATTTAATGAGTAAGATATAAGAGAATATCAAACGATAAGAGATACTTACGCCCCTCCAAGCAATTTTAGTAGCGCGCGTCGGCAACTACCACGACGCTCTGCGTCCCTATGTATATTTAACAGCGCATGGGGGCCACGCGGTATCACTACATTCTTGTCTGTCTTCGGTAATCTGTTATTATCGAAACCAAGTATAAATACTGTTATTTGTGTTCCTTAAGGAAATATTTTTCGTTTCGAAATAAAAAAAGTTCTGTCTGGTGCCGCGGATTAGCATAATAAAATTATCTTAATAATATCGTAATTTTGTTCGCTGGGCTCAGTGGTGATTTTAAAATTGGAATGCATTCAAGAATCAAGAATTTTTTGTAATTTTTACCTGGTAATTGCCAGACAGGTCGTCACGCTAACATAAAGCCCGCCTCTTATGACCGGAGCCGGCCCACAGTGCTCGTTGCGTCGCCTGCCATTGGCGTTACGTCTCACCACGTGACCACCCATCATCCTCCTCAATGAGAAAGAAACAAAAACAACCGTCACTAACAGTAACTACGAACACACACGTAACAATCGTTTCCTATTTCTCGTGGAGTATCGCTTAAATTTCGCGGCATCCCTCATTGAAATCATCCGGTTCCCGCGAAGTGATCCCTCAGGACTCAGTGCTCGCAAGTGTTTCTGTCTAACTGGATTATGATAGTGCGTTACTATGTTCAGTGAGTACAAAAAAACTTCCGTTTGTGGTCAATGAGAATCAAGCACCACATCCGGATGCCGACGGGACACCTGGAAGAAGACGAGTTCGTTGCGGTAAAGACGAGATCTAACACCCCCGAAGGCGCTGCGGCCGGCGGCAGCGGCTCCTTTTGGTTGTCCGCCGTGTCGGCCGCGGCCTCAGCGGCGTCTCACCCCGGTCACCCCCTGGAGGGATGTAACGAGACAGGGTTCATCAACAGCCAGCCTTCGATGGCAGAGTTCATGACGGCATTGCCCCATATTTCGGGGGAAATGCCCCACGGACCTCCCATGAGCCCCCAGCATACTCCTCCAGGAAGCGGCTTCCCCATGGATGTGCCTCACGGGATGGGCTCTCCCGGTGTAAACGTGCCGGAATACCCCTGGATGAAAGAGAAGAAAACCACAAGAAAGAACAGTCAACAAGGTAATTGAATAAGTATTTTTTTAATATAAAAATTATTTCGAAATATTTTAATATTACGATCCAAAAGAACTAGCAATACTTATATGTCCTACCTATGCCGCCGAGTTTAACAGATAGGTAACCAATAGAAAAACCTATTGAAATAAAAATATTTTTAGGTAGCACCCTTAAACAAATTTATACAATCGCTCAATAAATGTTTGGATCATGTTGGTCTATTTAACTATTATAGCACAGCAAGTTTTTAATGAGAAAAGCAGTTTTCATTAGTAGAAAAAGTTTGATAAAATACATTATTTTTTAATTTCTATGCAAGTAATTACACATCAGCTTGTCTATAGAGCTTAACTTCATCTGGCCAGAGTTTGAAACTGTTATTATAATTAAGTTGAATTAGTTTGAAATCTTTAAAAGAAACGTAAAAGTACCAAGGCTGATAATAGCAAAGATGAAGTTATAATTTAAAAATAATGAAACTTTTAAAAAAAATTTTCAATCATATCAAATCAAGTAAATATCAATATAGTGGCCAATATATCATATAGTGTAATTCATTTGATCAACAGAGTTTTTTAAAAACATATTTTGACATGATAATTATAAAATTAATTAACAATTTTTACACGTATCTATTATTTTTGTTAAAGTTAATATACGATATAAAAATAGAAGTAAATAAATTAATCTTCTCGTATATCTACCTACCTATTGTTCCAATGACAGGAGCAATCTTAAGGTTAAAAACCTCAATAACTATTAGAATAATTAGCACAGTTTGATATTATTCTTTTCTCGTGTACAGGTACTCAATGAGAAGAAAAAATAAACAATTAAATAATCATTTATTTTACATAAAATCTACAACAGGTCTCTTTAATATAAATGAACTAAAATTTATGTACGATCCTAAAACACATTCTTGGGACATCTTAGATTAAAAACCTTTTAACTGTGAATTATACAAAAATGTATTTATATTTCTCTTGTAAATGGCAAACAGGTACATAGTAATTACAGTGAACGTTAATTTTGACATTATTTTTATATTTTTCAATGCAAAATTAATTGACAGGAATATAAGTACATACCTATATATTATTAGCACTGAATACTTTTAATTTATTTGTTACCTATCCATAAATTTAATAGTTTACCTGTGTTTTATAATTCTACCCAAAATCAAACATTATATGGGATTTTATTTATGTTAAGTCAGTATGAAAACCTTACTTGAGAGTAAATAATAATTTGATTTAATAATAACGGCAGTAATATTATTTAATGAATGATATATTGGTTTTGATAAAAATTAATCGTTTGGCCATTCTAATTTTAATTACCTAATACTTTATTTTAAGTTTGACACGAGGTAATAATGTATTTTTTACTTTATTTTAAATTTCAAATAACTTCAAAAAAGTTTCGTAAAAATCCTATCAAGTTAAATTAAACAATGTTCTTTCTTTCCAAAAATCTATGTATACAAATAATATTTAAACTTATAGACAACATTATTGGTGATGATATTGCAGGAAACAACTACTCTATTAGTTACGAATCTGGTAAGTTAGATAAATTTTGCATACTTAGATTTTCGGCCGGGGTAATTTTTTTGAATGTATTTGAATTAGCCTAACAGCTTTAAAATAAAGTGAAAAATACAAGAGAAGATAAAAGATATATTTTTAAAACAGTATTATACATATAAATTGTTTCTTTCCAAAGAAAGAAACAATCTAAAGATCTAGATGAAAATATGATTATCTTTTTCTTTAATCTAGATGTCATGCACATCAGTGGTATTTCATCTCAGTTGAAATATATGTTCATCTTTTTTTCTAAAAAGCGTGTACAGATATATGATTGAACAAGCCCTGTTTATGTTCTGGAAAAAGATAAAATTTAAAATTTCATTTAACCGATCAATAATGCCTCAAAATGTGGTTTTTCTCACTAATCAATATCTTTTCTACAAAAGATTCAACAAAATGTGCTCTTAATAAAAGTTGTTTATAATTTTGTTTAAGTAACTACTTATCAATAGTCGGAATATTGTTTTCCCAGGTAATCAATTGCAGACGCTGAAATATTGCTTTTTTTATTCCGATTAACTTTTTTTAGTAACACTTTAATGTGCCTACATATTTCTCATAAAAAGGACACTTTAAAAGAATGAAAATTGACAATTATTTTAATTTTCAATGTATACTTACATACATAATTATACAATTTTTCGGAAGAAAAATTTTGCACATATTAATTTCTAATTGAGCAAGGCTAAAACTCTAAAGCGTAGGAAGTAGTTTAACGATATAAGTAATATTAATAAGTATGTATACCTAATAATTGTGATATACCTATTTTATCTCCGAATTAATTTTTTCCATGGATTACAGCAATTTTCTTAATAGCGTTTTCATTCCACATATTTTTTCTCTGAAAACCAGCTGATACTAGATGAGTATCATTATAGTAAAGACGCACCGAAGCTATAAATACAAATATTATGACATAGCTATTAGATATTAAACTTTATATAAATAGTAAATGTACCTACTTCATTCAACAAGCACTATACATTTTTCTTGTGAACGTTTATGTTTAGATTTAAAAATCAGTAGATACTAATAACAAATTGTATTGAAAAAGTTAAAGGATTTAAGATCTATTGACAAATTTCTCCTATTGGGTAGAAATAAAAATAAAACATTATTTTTTGCCTGAAGAGTTTATTAACTACAATATTTAATTTCAACATGCCAATTGATATTGTTTTGCTGTTCAGATGGAATTAAAGAGAACTGAAAATATTTTATCATTGTTATATTAATAAATGTACTATTGGAAGTAGTGAGGAAACCTCCAGCTGCGTGCAGATATGTCAACGCCTACAGCAGCATTGCATGTTTAAAAGCAATAATGTTTTAATGTCCTTCTGCAATATGATACAAACGCAACTGTCGGAAACATCACGAACAGTTTTTGTACGCATTAGGAAAGTAATTTTTTAAAAGTATTAAACAATAACAGTTACTTTAAGTGCTTCTCTGTATTTTTACAAATGCTCTATGACTCTTCAAGGCCTACTGCGTCAGTAGTCAGCAAATGGAAAATTCGGACTAAATTGATTTTCTCCCAACAACTATAGGTACTGTAAAACAAATATGCCACTAGTTTTATTAGTGTTTACTACTGTTAAAATTCCTGTTTGCCTTTAAGAACTTTGTTAAAATTTAAAACAAATTAATTATTTATCTACAAATACGATTTGATATTTGCACATTCTCTATCCACAAAATTATTATTTCTCTCGGTATTATTTCCCAAAATGAGTATACCTAAAAATAATTTAATGTTAGAATATCTATTCCTGATTAACTTATTAACACTAACTCTTCTTTGTACCTGATAAATGAACGTGCTTGATCAATATGTGATCCCCTAACTATTTTTAATTCCCACGGCTTTGCTTCGCAAGAAGTTTGTCTTGTCTTTACTGATTCCTTTGTCTTTGCATATCACTATAATTATTTCTCAGTCTAGATATGTTTTTGTTACTCTTCCTAATGACCAAATTTCCACGAACTGTTCTGTTCTTTTCTGTAAGCATACACTTCAACTCATTAATTCTAAAATAGATATGTTCGTACTACTTCCCTCATTCAATTTACCTGAGAATATCCATTCTGTTGCTTTCAAAAATTTCAATATACTAAATATTTCAGTAAAAGAAGTTTTCAAAACTCCATCCATGGGTATTTGAATGATCTTGGTACGATTTTACTTATGTTTGGTACGCTGCTCAGATTTAGTGGAGGGGCTTTTGTAAATCAATTTTGTTCTATTGGTCATTATTGCATAGCATTTTTAGCAGCTGTGGCCATCTTTCCCGGCATCGAACATATTTTCCACTGTATTAAGGGAAATCGTTATAGTTCTGAATAATATTAAAATATAATGCTTGTTTGACAATAAGTAATTTTCCACAGTTGCCAGACACATTTCAAAAGTGAGAAGTGGTGATGAACCCTTCCTCTTACAATTGGGACACTCAAATCAGTTTATTTTTTCTTCTATTTGCTTTAAATTTTCAAATATTTCTTCTACTCTAATCTAGCCGTTTGTTTCAGCATACATATTGTACATTAATGCAGTGTACACATTGTCGTTTTCTTTTTGTAGCTTTTTCCATAAAATTTGAAAAAATGTTCAGATCCATTCCAAGCGTGAACATATCTACCTACTGTTACACAGAAATTTATTTAAACACCACGGAACATATTTAAGCAGAGATAGAGTTGCTGTGACATCTAATACAAGAATTGTAGCGCTGGGGCATGTTACCAGCCAATATTTAATCCCAATTTCGTATATGGTCCTAAGTTACGCAAAATTTGGAAATGACACGTGTATAGTTCTGTGGATTAGTGCATAACGATTGGTAAATATTTATCTAATGACCCAGAACTATTTAGGCACTATTAAACTGCTAGTCATTAGACATTAGACACTGCCTACTACTATTCATTAATAAAATGAAGGTAGATTAGATCGGCGGTTACTCATTCGAAGGGAGGGAGATGAACTAAGAAACATTCCGGGGAGCCGCCAATAAATAAACCAATAAAGTTAACAAATGGTGTGTTATCAAGACGTTTAGCGGGAGGCAATTGACAAGGCATTAACGACGTACTTACAATGTTGCGGAAGACGGAGTGGCCAGGCGGGCAGTGGCTCACCAGAATGATCTGTAAATGGAGTGTCGGGTGTCGAGCGCGGCCATAACTCATTCCGCCGTCGGGACGCCCGTACTCCGTCGTGTTAACGGGCTCTCCTGCTGGCACGAGGGGTCTCCCGCTGGGTACCGCAGGTCCCATCGCGATGTTTAGTAGTGTTACAGGGTCAGCGAGGGTACACGGAGAAAACTGTATCCATTCCTAGTCATAGGATCAACTCGGGGCAGATGGATCACCTTTAAATTTTAATTACATAAAAAGGTGCATCAAAAAATGAAAGAAATCCAATTTATCGATAAAATTGGCTTATTCAATTTTCATATATTCGCTTCCTTCTACACATCTTTTTGGGATACCTAATGTAAAAATATCATTATTTACGCTAAAACTAATTTATAGGTAGGTACTTAAATATATTTAAATAATTTAAATATACCTTTTAATTCAAAATTGCCTATATTGTACATATACCTAGTTAGTCCGTCCAACAATAATCGACAATAGAAGAAAAATAATCTGTTTTTACTTATTTGGCAAAAATTTTTTGTACATTAAAATAAATTGTATTTTAATGTTCTTATTATTTAATAGAATAATATCTACGTGAACACTGTAAACGTGTAGTAAAATTTTGGTAGATCGATATTTTCAATAAACCTATGTTTGTTTCTCATACAAATATATCAATCTACCAAATGCAGGATGTCACAGAATTAAAGACTTTTACAAAAACATGATATGATTATTCTATTTTGAGTGACAGAAATATTTTTCCGCAATACCTATGTTATAACAACAATAGTTTGTTCTTATACCTCATTGTCTTAAGAAAATTAAAAAAACTTCAAAACGTACCATATTGGGAGAAAATAACAAAAAAATTTGTTTCTTCAACACAAATATCCAAAAAACTTTATAACATTTTTTTAAGTGCGTATAAATTCTACTGAAAAAGCGAGTTGCTTTCTTGAATCTCTACTGGCCCATAATTCCTCCATAACTTATCAATAATTATTGGAGATTATGAATCAACTTCAACGTCCTCTAAAGAAAAAATAACACATGACAAAATGATATCATGTTGTACTGTAGATGTAAATATATGTATACCTCTTAAGCACTAAAGAAGACATTTCAAAACTTATAATGAGTCTAATAATGAAAAAGAAATACCTACGAATTGTAAAAGATAGAACATTTGTTGTATTATTAGGTATACTCCATAGGTACATATATAACATAAACGGAAACCTTGTAATCTTAAGTTTGAAGATAAAGACAACTTTCTTCGATGTATTATCCTTGATAACATGTAATTGTTATATGACATACTTTTTCAATTTTCTTGAAACCCGTGCCTTCAGCAAAATTTTTCAAGAGCGATAAGTTTTTCAAATACTATCAATAATTTCACGACATTTTCTTTACCAAGGTAGCTTACAAAAAAGTGAGTTGGACGAAACCCACTTTTTGTGATATTTTATAATTATGAATCATCAGTAGAAATAAATGTGTACCCAATTTATACAATCCAATTTTGAATAGAAAAATATTGTTAACAGATCGGTTTCAAGCTGCTATGTACTTAATTAAATAAGTATTAGTTTATTCCATTACGCCCCAACAGTTACAAATGTTAATATATTTAGTATAGCCTTCGTGAATGCATTTGAAGATAGTTTCTTAATGAAATATGTAAGTACTCCCCATATCAAAATCATTTTTCATCACCGTTCTCCACTTCCTGTTCATCATTTCACTAAGATTTATTTTTATCGTCATCTAATATACATATATACAATATGTAATATACACATATACAATATGTTCCTTTATTTATTTGACTTCGTTTCAAAGATTCCATCATCTCAAATGTCATTGTTTGTTATTCGTCTCGAATTTGAGAAAAATCAAGTGTGTGAACAATTTTCGCTTTCAGTTTTTTGGTGAGAAAAAGGACCAACTGGTTCATTTTCTTCATCCTTGTCCTTAATTTCTTCATTATTTATCTTTTAGTGCATGTTTTGAAAATTTCATTCACACTTCATAAACTTTTTGGACATATTTAGCATAAACTTCGTATGTCATATTTTCAGATTTAAGATTTCATATCCTTTCAATTTATATGCACGGATAAAAATGATAGTACGGGTTTTATAAAACACAAAATACTTTTTAAAGTTGAATGTTTTCATCAGCAATAAATGCTCTTGAGCAAAATATATTTAACAATATAAATAAAATAAAAATACTAGGTAGTTTTAACAGTCTATATATCATATCAAAATGGATGTCAAAGTTGCAGTATAATTTTTTATAGTTCCCGGTAAAAAATAGATATTGCTTTGCTAAAAGTTTGGAATTTTGAAATTCCACAAGAGTTAATACCTAACATTCGATTCCAAACAATGTAGTAACTTATTTTCCATTTCTTGCTTGATACAATAGCCGTTCTCTGCGTGTACACCACCACATTCGGATATCATCGGACCTGTGGATTCACATTTGTTAACCTTATTAAATCAGTAGCACCATTTAACGACAGACCATTATGTTAGACAATGTTAATTGAATGATATTACCCCCCGCGATGCCGCTTCAACCATTAGCGTTACGTTATGACAGCTTCCATTAGCTGCATCCGTCCAATTCGTTTTCATATGTTCGGCCACGGATTTTTTTCATTTTACAAATAAATGATCGGCTTTTGTTAAAATTCGGCATTTTATTCGCCTGGGGCGCTCGTATTCAATCAAGCATTTAGTAGACAATAAAGTGAGGCGTGCAAGCTATTTTTAATGAAGTAATTGGTTATCGCAATATAATGATCAGTTAACTAATAACACTAATACCCTCTAGGAACATTTGGAATCTATATAGAGTCATTATGGGAAAATGTTAATTACTTGACGCAATATTTCACATTTCTATTTGGTGATTCTGCATGCATGCAAAGTTAATGAAACACGTCTGAATATGTGTATTTTATTGTCACTTGCGCAATATAATAAATTACACTGTTGAAAATTTAATCACGATATTCTTCTGTTCATGTAAAAAAAATATATATAAAACTAATAATTAGAGCCTGATTGGGTGACATCGCATGTCTATTTAGTCATGCAAACAGTCTTTAATTGTCGATATCGAAACATTAGTAACATATAGCGAATATTATTAAGTAGATACTTTGTAGAATACGTGTAGACGAAATGTACCTGTAGCATACATGGTGCGTCCTTTAAAATAGCGAGACAGATGCTGTAAAACGTTTTATTTTAAATTTACACATAATTATTGTGCCCTTCAATATACACCCCTCCTCTATCCCTACACCTCTCCATGAGAATTTTCCATTGCTCAAAACAATGCTAGAAGTCCTTTTCTGTGAGCTCGTTCATGATGCGGCTTGCCGCTTTTCCTTTCAAGTGTGAGCCGATACGTTGCCCTGATGAAGGACCCATGACTTTTGTTATCACAATTCGGATCTACTTCAAGGTAGTAATGCTGATTAACAATTTAATCTTCACAAACCCAGTGAAAGTACACAATCCCATGGATATCGAAAAAAACGATCATCATTGCTTTGAATTTTGGTTTGCTCATTAGAGCTTTTTAACCCTCAGTGAATTTGGGCTCTTCCAATGTTCAGTTTCTGGACCATAAGTGAAAAACCGAGATTCATCGCATGTTATCACTCTTTCTTTGGGTCATTTCTCAATGACATTTAAAGTGTTACTATACAAATATTTTCCCGAGCTTCTGTTTGTTCGATTGCGAGAATTTTCGGCATCACTTTCGCACAAATTTTTTGCATGCCCAAATTCTCGTATAAAATTTGCCTTACGCATTCTTTGTCAATTCCTACAGTTTCAGCAATAGCATGAATAGTTAACCGACGGTCAGATCGGATCAGATTAGCGATTTTTTCATTATTTTTATCAGTTTTTGACTTGGAAGGGCGCCTCGGGCGTGCGTAATCCTCAACGTCTTCTCGGCCATCTTGGAAACGCTTAAACCACTCAAAACCCTATGCACGTGGTAAACATTCATTGCCATATACTTCTTTTATTAAAAAATAAGTTTCAATAGCGGTTTTTCCAAGTTTTGTATGAAATTTCACGACAATTCATTGCTCTATTACAACACTTATCATTTTTCCGGCAGAATAAAAAAATAGATCTTATACAAACGAATTCCATGGCCTAACTAGTATATCTGCAGACACGGTAAAGGCGACAATCGAAAGAGGAGGCTTCACGCTGTCGCTCGTACGACTTTGGAGCATGCGTAGTTCGTCTGTAGTAACATCAGTCTCGTTATTTTATAGCCACACCTCGTGCACATTTTAAATCGCAAATTAACAAAAAGAATGTGTCTGATTGTTGTTAAAAGTTTTATAACATCCAATTATTTTTTATGTTCTTGCCACTATGGGTGATAATTACATTTGAATTCAGGAACTTTTAGGTATTTAATACAATTATATGGATACCTTTTATATATTTTCTATTTGTCATTTTGATTTTAATTCCTACATGTATACCTAATATGGAGCGTTTTACCTTGTTTTACTTTTTTTGTATCATTTGTAAATCTCCATCTCATAGTTAGTCTTGTACTTTGTTGGGGCATCAAACAAATAAAAAAAATGTGACAATAATTTAGGAAATCACGTTATTCACGAATGATGTTTTCATTGATTTTAAGCAATTTTCGTTCTCGAGAACGAAGCATTTTGGAACATATATTTGTAACAAATACATAAATTTGTGGCGTCCACTAAAATATGACCAAATATTTTAAATATGGCTAGATTTTCTAGATTTAGAAAAAAATAGTCTGATATTTGCTATGGGTTCCGATTAATATTCCCTATATTTAATAGATAAGGGTACCTATATAAATTTATTTACTTCAAAAGCAATTTAAGCTTACAATGTCCTCTTCCAATAAAGCAATGTAGCACAGAATTTTCCACGCAGTATGCATAGCAAAATAAGTTTAGATACTGTATATTATACCGACCGATTACAAATATATTGTAAGTAAATTCCTGTTCTGGTAACGTAATATCAACGATAGGACAAGGAGGGAGACTAACTAGGATTACTTTTACAAAGTAATGAAGAAGGATAGGCCGAGATATGGATACAGCGACAGCCAATGAGTAGTTGAAGTAGGGATTACGTGGGAGTTATCTCTAATTTGAGACGGATTTAGTGTCCTGGGAATCCTTTAAATTGGATCTTTCTCCCGTGTGCAGAACGCCTGTTTCGGGAGACGACAGCTACATTTTTGCCGGATATAGAATTTTAAGTGGTTTTTCCGTATTTGTTGTGCTGATCCGATTGATATCTTTAAATGCTGATGTACTGGCTCTTATCCTTATAGCATTCATATCAGTTAGTTGCTAATGAAACACGCTAAAACGCGCTCAGAAGAAAATCGATGAGTTACCTCATTTTTTTAATGCATTTACTTACCTAATCATATTTCTTATTTTCTGTTTTTTATAAATAATAAGAAATAGGTATTAGCTATCCTGCAGGTAAATTCCAAGGAAACTATTTATTTATATTTATATAAATAATAATAATAATAACAATAATAATAATATAACATATAAGCATATTATTTATTAAACTTCATTGTTATTTATAATATAATTTTGCATATGTTAATAGAAACAATATCTAAATTGTGCGTAATCCTGCTAAATTTTTGTCTCTCTCTGATATTTTTCTAGTAAATCATGCAAAGTAATTTAATGTAAATTTAATAGAAATTTTTATTTTTACAGAATCGGTAAAATGGTAACGAATATACATTGTGGAACAATCAAACAGAATAAATTCAATATCTCAATAATTACCTATTATTGTGCATATTTATAAAAAATCCCGAAACACGTCGATTTTGAATTTTGAAATTACATACTTCTAAATTTTTAAATGGAAAGTAATATACCTCACTTGAAAGATCTTTCCATTGTCTACGGTTTTCATATTTATTGCAAAAATTGGCAGTAAATAAATTAATTCATCTGCTTGACGAAATTCAACAGTAGGAAATATTGTGATAAATAAATGTGTTCCTTGGCAGAATCCTAATTGTAAATAAAAATGTTTTCCGCAACAGTTTTTTTTTTCATGTCAGCTATATCGCGTGGCTTAGTTTTGTCCTACCATATTTTTCATATATACCAAATGAGATAAATCTGAGGGTGTTAGATCAGCGATTGTTATCAGCGATGTTAAGTCGAGGTATTGCCGGACATTGGTTCGGTAATATGGTGGTGGTGCTCCATCCTGCCGTAACCATATTACATCGTCTGGAACTTGTGGGTTTGCTTGTGCAGGATATAAGTTTGCCAATGTTGCTACGACATTATTTTGAAGCAGAAGTAAATAATTATCTTCATTCAAATCGCCGACAGCTTTGACTATTAACATGTCTGTGAAGAGTAAAAGTTGACACATCAGAAAACAGAACATTTTCTAGTTGGATACCATTGTTCTAACCTTTGCATCATTTGTTCAAAAAAATACGTTCTTTTGTCAAAATCGTCCTCACTTACTTGGGATCAGTTTACAGAAATGCATTTTATATTCTTTTAATACGCGAATAATCTAGAAATGGGAAACATTCAATGCTGAAGCTGCTTGTTGACGTGACCTATGTGGGTTTTCTTCAAACTCAAGCAGTACATCTAATTTGGTACCGTTACTCATTGCATTGGAAGCTTCTTTTTTTTGTCTGCCGTACATGTCCATTTTTACGAAACTGCTTTTCAATTTTGCTTATTGTACCTTAGGATATAAGCGGTAAATTAACCAACTATTTGTATTTATACATTTCTGTTAAATAAACCATGTTTTGAAATAGCATTTAGCAAAACTGAAACAGTACGCAAAATACTGACAACTGTTTATTGCTGTCAATTAAATAGCAAGTACCTAGGCATTTTCAATAATGCGTGCATTGCCAGCTATGAAGAATTTAGAAGTTTTTATGTCTTCTCTTTAGTTAAAAAAAAACACTAAAATTGTTTTTGCTTGCCTGCAAGAACAAAACGCTGTAAGTTTTTATGTTTATGTTTGTTGTAACGAATTTCATCAAGCAGACGAAGCAGACCATTCATTTTTGCAATAAATATTAAAACCATAGCATTTTTGAATGGAGAATGAAATGACCTTTCAAATAAGGTATCATGCACGAGCCCCTATTTCTCTTCTTAAAAATTTAGGGGTTGGGACTGCCACTCGTAGGGAGTTGAATTTAGGGATGAAATTTTTACGTTACAGGATGTCCTTTCAGAATCCAAAATCGATGTCTCGGGATTTTTTATAAATATGCACAATAATTGAGATACTCAGTTTACTCCATTTGTCTGTTCCACACTGTAGTTATATTAGTTATAAGTGTGTTTTGGTAACTCTATAGTGTAGTTAAAATTAAAGTGGATGCGAGATTTTCTTAAGTGCGTATACAGTTAAATTGTGCTATAAAATAGTGCATTCGAGGCTTTTTAGACGTACCTATTTAAAAAATGCAACATTTTTAATGGCTCATTTTATAGTCCTGCATTTGTAAACTTCTTGAAGATACAAACAACATACATCAGTATTGCAGAAATTTCCAAAAAGATTTTTAAATGTGTTTGACAATTTATGCAGCTTTCTAGACAGGGTATCCCAGAAATAAGTGTCAAATTTTAATTGAATATGTAACTCATTAAAATAATAAAATATATTTTAGCAAAAACTAACAAACTCCTCCAGTATTTTTTTAAATATCTGGAAAACCGCTTCATAATATGTCTCATAACTCGTAAACCATTCACTTTTCGACAAAAATAAATGGATGTTTTTTCATCCGAAATGTTTCAGACCGTTATAAAATGTATTCATAGTGCCAATTAATTCAGTGGCGTAGAAGTTTTACTTTAAATAAACAAATGACATCCTTGTTTCTCCGCTACTGGTTTTTGAATTTGGACTGTGTGAATACAGAAATAGGAGAAATATTTGAAAAAAAAATGTGTATCAAATTTGATTAATTTTGGTAAAGCGTTTTTCCAGATATTTGAAAAAAAATTGTTTTATTTTTGTTAATTTCAACGCTCAGTGTCTTATAAACGGTAGCTTTCTGCGTCTATGTTCATAGAGCAAAGTGATGTTAATTTTTGTTGTTTAGTACTTTTCCGAAGTTTGTCTATTAAAATCTAGACCACCCTGTATATAGCTAGTGTAGCTCAATACTTGTTGGAGTATGTATCCCATAGAGTAATTGTTTCCACAATATCAACAGTTAGGAGTCTTGTCTGCAGGATTAGATATATCCTGCATACATAGATTTCTGGTATCCAAAAAAAAATTGTTTGGCAACTTGACTACTTGTAAAGGACATAATATAACAGTTAAATATAAGGATTTTAAAATAAATTGTACATTTTACTCCAGTCATAAATATTAAGTTTTGTTGAGGTAACAATCAATATTATTTTGCAAACAAATATCAGATCATAAAGATCTATTTTTAAATAATTAACTGCATCATTTATAAACAAATTCAATGATAATGATTCTAAAACTGAGCCTTGAGAGACTCTAACTTAGTAAGCTCTAACTTCTGCAGCCTTACAACCACGGAATATCACATACTGATTGTTATTAGTTAAGTACATGTACTGTGGTCAACTCTATCTAAAGTTTTAGCTTTATATATGACAATAAATCAGTTCTTTCTTCTGACTGTATTAGTTTCCTAAATCCAAATTTGAAGAACAATTGTAATATATTTTTAAAATATCTGGTCAGATTAAAATGAGTCCAAATATTACAAATATTTTATTATACGTTAATAAACAATAAAATTGATTGGGACCAATGTCCAATATACAGTGCCTATTCTTTCATTTATTTGCCTTATTTTTTTGAGGAATGGTTTAATATATATTTTACTATGGTGCTCTGTAAAAAAATTGGTGTGAGTGAAAGCAGTGAAGGTAAGGTGTGCGTCCATTGAGTGAATTATTGAGTAAATTTTCATTCTGTATTGAGCAACTAAAACTCAGTATTTTCATATAGGTTAAATAAATTCTGCAGATAAACTCGTATTTAGTGCACTTATAGCTAAATCGGAGTAAATGCCCTCACTATTGAGTGAACCCACCCCACTCTGTGGTTGTCGTGCGTTGTCTTTGTCTATTCCCATCGTCCCCATCAGGTCCTCTAGTGGCGTGATGTATGGCGTGTAGTGCTGAGCAAGTGTCCGATAATCCGGTTATTTTGGTGAAAATTATGTTTAAATGCAGTGGTTTGATTACAATAATTAAAAACAATAATATATCGAGTCATGATTAATATTTGGTTAAATAAACAGATAGTTGAATTGTTACCTATACTTACTTACGTATCTGTAACGTACAATATAGGATATGGAAATGTATTCGTCCGATCAGTTAACCAATTTGTGTAATCGAGACCTAAAATATTGTCTCTAAAACAGGTCTGTGTAGAAACTACTGTGGCAGTTTTAGTAGTTTATGACTTTAATACAATTATATTTAAATTAAAATTTAAAGAGAATATAAAGTGGTCCAAAACCACTCTAGATATTAATGAAATTGAAGCAGCGGAGGCTGGTGAGGGGGGCTTTGGGGCGCCGCCCTTTGCGAATTTTAATAGTACAAAATATTAATAATAGTTAAATTTACATCATATTAGAGAAAAAATCAATACTTAATTGGTTTACATACTCAGAATAAAGTCACTCACTTGATAGTTAGCAGAAACCCGGATTTAAGTAAAATTCACTCTCTTATGTTGCAATAGTTTCACTCATAAAATAGTTGTACTCAGAATAATAGAGTGAAAATTTCATTCAATAGAGTGTGGACAGAAATTGATACATTATTTGAGTGATTTTGAGTGAAATTTTAATTAGTGTATATTTTTAAATTCACTTCTTGTAACTAATAACAATATAAAGCGAAAGTTATATTTCCAGAAATGGAGATGATTTACAAATTAACTTGGAATGGCCCTTAGCATTTCTTTTTTTCCTCTTGTCGCCCCACTTATTTTACCTACGTGTTATTTTTCAACTGTTTTCTGTATTGTATAACTAAGCTTTTCTCACAATTAATTATCATTGCAACATAAACCAATTATTTAAATACAATTCATTGTTTTACACAGAAAAATTATTTGTTTTTGGGTACCTACTCTTTTCATTTATTGGCGTAAATGCAAGCTTTGTAATACTACTTAATATTATAAATTACGAGTATATTGACATCAATAAATAACTCATACATACTAGAATAATTCTTTTCCAGAGGAGAAAAGGAAGAGAGGGAGAAAATATATTAAAATTTCTCCAGCCGGTTGAGACGCAGAGAATTAATTTGTTTTAATTTTTCAAAATACGCTATTATGTGACGTCCTATGGGCGCATCCTTACAACGATCATTCGGAGAGTAGGAAGATAGTAATTTTTCCGTGGGAGATGGTCGAGGGCAAAGTCAGTGATTGATGATTAAATCGTACCGTGCAAGAAACAATTATGAGCGTTCTGCGACAGCCGACAGTGGTCGGGATGTTCAGTAGGGCGCTGTGGGTGCTGCAGGATTTGTCCCTCAGTGCCGTTAATTAATCCTGCCCTGCCATAAATCAATCTGTAGCCGCAAGGTGACGCGTCATCATATCGACATCATTGACCTGCCCCTCCGCGATGTTTTCAAATCAAGGCATATGTTTCCAAATTATAGAAATACGTTTTTTTCTCATGTCCAAAAACGATTAATTTTGTTTAAGACAAAACATTTATTAGTCACGGATGAACTGCTGGTTATTATAGGCGATGAGAAAAGATCAGAGAGGGAGTTTGATTAAATTTGTGCGAATATGTTTCACTCCCCTTTTTTACCAATAAAGGTAGGTAGATATTTATTTAAATCTTCAGTCGGTTTTAACATCCCATTGTAAAATTTTGTTTTGGATTAGTCTTATTGCAGGCAACAACTACTTTTGTTGACCAGAGCCCCAGTCAGCATAAAAGTAATGTCCAGTAGGTTCAGAGTATGCTCCCGTTGAATTTGAAAGTAAAAAAAAAAAAATTAGTAGACATTTTATTGCACTTTGTGAAGGAGAAGGGTAGATTGATAATATCAAAAAAGTAACTCGAAAGGGAAGCTAAGTTGGCAAATTGCATATACGTTGCAAAATTACGTATTTTTTCACTTTTTTTACTGCCTATGAAAATCTAGACAACCTATCGGAAAATTAGTCATTTTATGTTGTCCAAAAACCAACATGTGTGGCAGATGCCGATTCGATTGACCGTGAAATTGTTGCTCCAGGTATTTGATAATTAATTTTGTTCGTTTTTACAATTAATTGTTTAATTACAAAACGTTAATTTTATGTTAATATCGCATATATAGGTTTTAATTGATCCAAAGAAACGTATCGAAAAATTTCTTTTGTGTTAAAAAGAGAAATCATCTACGCCTCTTTGCTCCCAAGATAGCTTTTTTTATAAAGTTAATTGTTAACTAACTATAGGACGTATCGGACCGGGCTTTTAAAGAAAATTAAAGACCTATTTTCGAAATTAAATTGCTTTTTGACAAGCAACCTAAATCTCTCCTAGTAAGCCACTATATTATTTGAACTTTAGTACATTATATAATATTGGGTAATATAAGAATTTCGTATTTTAATTGATTCTGAAATTTAAAAGTAACAATAAATTTATACCAAAATGTAAATATAGCTTCATTGATTTATTTTGCTTTCAATATTAACATATATTTGTTAATTATATGTTAAATGCAGATAATCTAAACAAAATAACACCTTAGTTACGTGGATATTGAAATTGAAAATATTGTGGACATTCTTTGTGATGAAATGTTTCTCAAAAAATATATATAAATGATTATTTTAATTTACTTAAAATGTTAGCATATAGATATATACGTTTACGTTGCAATTTTACACTAACAGCAACCTAGAGTACTTTGATTTGTTTACTGCATACAGATGCCCTTTTTGGATAATTATTGTTTGGTAAATTTAACCACAGTTATTGTTCTTCCTAAATATGAAATTTCGTTATAACAGTCATTTTGCAAATTATATTTTTACGTATACATTTTCAAATTTAAATGTGAATCTGCATTATAAAATTACATAGAACAACTTATTCTAAAGTGAATATTTTTGTTTTATATCTTTTTGGTTCAGATCGCATAAAAATTTTAGCTCTAATTGTAAGATACAAATACATATTTATTAAAATCTCTTCCCATCATATACAAGGTGCAAGAGAAAATATTTCCCTTTGCTAAAACGTCTTACATGGTGGGGCGCCTAAAATAGCGAATTTCTGAAAAATCTGCTTTTTATTCGCATAATTATCTCTGTTAATGGAGATACACAGTTAAATCATAGCGTAATTTATTATAAAATTTTGGTTACTGAACGTAAATATACCTAATAATAGCAAAATCACTGGCAATCAGAGAGAAAAAAATTAATAGTAAGAACAAAGAAAATCAATCGATACTTTTGATAATGGCTTCACATCGATATTCGAAACTAGACGTGATTTCTTTTTGATCAATGTCTTTCCGTAGTTTTATAATTATTCGTTTTCAGTGTTTTCAAATTAAGTAGATATTGGTTGATGCTGTCAAAAGTGCCTGCCGATTTATTTTAATATTGTTAAGTATATCTTCAGCTTTCAAATTTTTGCTTATGCGCTTTAGTTTAATTGCGTAGGAATCTCAATAAATAGGTAGCAGAGATACTGACGTGAATAAAAAAAAATAAATTGTTTAAAAAAGATGAAACTATACTATGATTTACGTAGACATTCGCTATTTTAAGTGACGTACCATGCAGAATATTTCAAATTTTATGAAGATAAATTATTCTCTATCAGAAATTTTCTTAAAACTGTTTTCTTATCGTCGCCATTCTAAAAATAAACCTGCAATTAAAAAAAAAATTAATTATATTGAAATTCAATCTCAATCTTATTAATTAAAAATTGACGTGCAACTACTTCATGAAGTCATGTCACGATTTAATTCCCAATGTTTAAAAAATAGACATAAATTGTTGACACGTAAAATATTGCCTGCATCAATACGTGTAATTTAGAACAGATCGTTTAACTCATCGTACGTAATAATTCTGTCAATAAATAACATTCAGTTAAATTACTTTCTCAATTGTATGAGTATTCAGCAGAACATTTTTATAACAAAAGCTGCGTTTTAGTTTTAATTTAAATCAGCTTTTTTCAGATGGTACCAAATGATCGAAACTAAACTAATCAAAACAAAAATTTTCGTATATTTAGACAACAAATAAAGTGGTAGTTAATACAGGGTGTTTGTAAATAAGTGCGAAATATTTTAGGGGGTAGTTGCCGAAGTTATTTTGTGAAAAAAGTTCTTATAAACGTAGGTCGAAATATGCTTCGTTTCCAAGATAGAGAGTATTTAAATTTTTTATTTATTTGTATTAATTATTTCAGAGTTTTAAAGATATTGACTCGAAATTTGGAAAGCGCTTTGGAGGGATAAATGTGCATTTTTTGGTGTGGTACGCCACTTTTTTCAAGATCCGATATTTTTTTAGAAATCCGCCATCAATTCTGACTGAAATTGGTCTCTTTAATTTTTTTCATAGGATGCACCGTTTTTGAGGGAAAAATAATATAAATATTTTATTGTAGGTTTTGTTCTTTTCATTTAAAGGTGCAAGTAGAAATATTTTGATCACCCTAAAAATATATATATTGTAACGAATTGGAAATGCACACAAAGTATCACGATTGAAAAATTACCTGACAGAACTTTAGATCAAAAATAAAAATTAATTATTAATATAGCAAACAATAAAATAGCATAAAATTGTTAATATAAAGACTGAATATAAAATAAGTAACTATAAAGAATATCACTTAGTATAAAATTGATAATTTTAAATTTAATTCACAAGTATACAATAAATTTTCAAAAGAATGCATGACATCGACACTTGTTAACACCCAGTACAGTGAGAAAACAGAATTTAAACCCAGTGTGACATATATCAAAAGAAAGCCCAATATCGATAGATGAATTTGGTATGCATAAATTGGGTAGACGAGTAACTGTAGAGAAGATATCTTAAATGAACTGAAGTCATATATGAAAATTTATTATCAAATATCAAATTAAATTATAAATTTTATCACATGTCAAAACTAAAGTTGGCTTTACAAGTACCAGAAGATGACCTAGAAAAAAGAACATAAAATAAGGAATATTTAATAATAAGTAATAGATTTACATGTTAAAAATAAAAGGGCATTGTAACAAATGTATTAGGTATAAGAAGTGCAGTGAAAGTGTTGTGAAAAATGGACGTCCAAAGACTGGAATTTATGTGAAGGGACCTTAAGGAAAAATAAACACTAGAAATTTCCAGAAGGAGAAAAACAAATGTTTATTTATTAGTTACGGCTTGGTTTTTGGTAAAAAGCTAGAAAGGAGAAGTACCTCCAACAAAAATTAAATAAAATTCAAGAAAAACAGTCAGGAAGTAAATCAAACTTACTAGTAACATCGAAAATCGTTTGTCTTCAAAATCCACATAAAGAAAATTGGCCAGTGAAAAAAAATTTTGTAACCAGTATAAGGCAGTATCCAGAGAAGTATTCCAGTGGCCCATAAATGGTACAAAAGACATCGTCAGCGCTTCCAACAAGGAAAGAAGCACGCAGTAACCAACAGGTACCTAAAAATAGAACAATAAAGTGCACTAGAGTATTAATTCATAGCTATAACCTACAAATAGTACAGTATTAATACAGTATACCTTAGAAAAAGGATTAATTAAAATAACAGGACTTACCTAAACAAATTTAAAGACTAGCAATCCAAAATCTAGCTTTAAAAACTCCAAAATTGAATGAGCTCACAACAAGTTCTAAAAGGGACAGCCATTTTAATTTTAAAACGTCAGATTGTGTTAGTTTAAAATTTGTATAATTTAAGATCCGCAATACACAATACACGGGCGAGTGGTTAAGGTAGTATCAATTAAGAATTCGAATATAGTAAAATTTTGTTTAAAAAAAAGGAAAAAGCTCTTGTATTGTCAAACTGTAGTAGGATAAGAAAAGGTAAAGAAAAATAAAAATATTCTTTATTATTGCTCAACATAAAAATTTAATTTATAAGAAGCCATTTCTGATCTAAAGCCAACCAGTTAAATTTTGTTTTCTTATAATCAAATTAACTAATTTAAATAAATATTGTATAAAATTTAAAAACTCTATTTTCTGGCGTTCTGCATTGAACAAGTTATGTATGAATGATACAGAACCGACTCCTGAGATTCAAATTAAAACAAACATCTGAGTGACAGCTAGCAAGGGATAAAAATTAATATACGAGGTAAATAAAAGAAAGGTTTGTATTAAACAATTTACAGTTGATCAAAAGAAAAAAAATTATTACAGAAACAAAACACAAAACAAAACATAACACAAAATTTGACAAGAATTAATAACTTTCATCATAAAATTAATAATTTCTTAACAATATTTATCCCTCCCAAGCGTTTTTCAAACTTCGAGTCATATATTTAAAATTCTTTGAAATAATTAATGAAAATAAATACTAAGTAAAATTTAAACACTCTGGAAACGAAGCATATTTCGACCTACGTTTATATGAGTTTTTTTTCACAAAATAACTTCGGCAACCATCCCCTAAAATATTTCACACTTATTTACAAACACCCGGTATAAGCATTTATAGCCTACATTTTAGACCTACAAGAATGCTTTAAGTCAAAAATATCTCAGCAATTCTTAAAAACTAAAAAGAATCTTGAATCCATATTTAACTTAAGACTTATAGAGTACTTTTATACAATCAGGGTTAGTCAAATAACTCTCTTGAAGTGATACGAAGATATTAAAAGTTATAGTTTAGCATTTTTTTTAGTAAAGTTCAATGAAGAATAAATTAATAATAAATATAAAATATATAAATAATAAAACAATAATAAAATAAAATTAAAAAATAAATGTTATTTTCATAGCCAATGGGGCGTTTGCCAACATTTTCATACATTAAGAAAGACGCCTGTATTTTTGTGTGAAATTATTATTTCACTGAAAATAAAAAAAATATGAAACTAAAAGCAATTTGACGGGCAGCATAGCTCTGCGCCTCAATCGCGGCATCTATGTATTTACAGGAAGTTCAACTAAAATCTCATACCACTTCCTTCTAATTTTATTTATTAATGGGAAGCCAGAGAGAATTACTTAAATAAGAAATTTTCTAAAATAAACGTCCATTCTCTAGTACGTCACAAGTAGATAACAATGGCGTACGGTGTGGATTCATTTTTTTTAAATCAAATAAAAATACGGTTGGCATTAACTTAAAAAATAATATTGAGTGACAAAGCACCACACATTTGATGCAAACAGTCCACTATGACTGATATATTTTTAAATGAAATCTGATTCTTAAATTAGTAAATATTTAAGTTATTACAAGAAATATCATGCATACAGTAATATTTTTGAAATTAGAATAAAGCGTGCTAAAAAAACATTACATTACATTTAAAAATGGTTAAAATCGGTACAGAACTTTTTTATCTTAAAGAAAAACCGTTATTCCTCAGAGTATTTATGTAAATGTTCAAAAAGTTTAGGACCCTGTATCTCGAAAAATGAGCTATTTAAGACATAGATTTATACGAACTTTCCTTCTTTTTATAATTACCCAAGCAATGATCTCATGAAATATTTCTACATACTTGAGTTACCACCAGGAGCATTCTCACCTAAAATATTAATATTTTTACAAATACATAGATAGACTGATCGTCCTCATCCTCGAACGGAATAGATGGTGAATGGAATATTTAACTAATTCATTTGATATTTGTTTCGTTCAATATGTCGGCTTGGAATACCAGCAAAGTGGGATCGCGGAGAGGTCAAGTGAAATGACAAACAATTACAGAACGCAGCCAAAAATTTTGATAGGATAGGTAATTCAAACATAAATATAAAAAAAATCCATTTTCAAGATACAGGAGTTGAAAGTGGAAAAAATTAAATTACATATTCTATGGGATACCGAAGAAACTAGTTAAATGTTTTGTTTGGTTTTACATGAAAATGATGATGGAGATTAGGGACAGTATTCATGTCAAATTAGAAGAAAAAAATGGTTAGCGGATATACCGAAAAATAATTTAAATTTTTTGAATTCGTATACATCATGATCTCGGAAGCGAAGTATTTTTGGGCAAAACTTTGTTTAAATGACCCCCATTAAGTTCGATCGTAGACTCTATTGATTACTTTTGACCAGTTAATACTTAATACCCTCTAGAACATTAGAAGATAAAAATAAACTTCATTGTAATCATATAGACGATGTCTAGCATTTACTTTATAGTCTATTGTCCATCTTTTCTATTTGTCCCCTTAAAAAGTACCAAATTGACATTTTTCTTATGGTTTTTTTAAATCCTTTGAAATACGCGAAATGATAATTGAGGGGATAGTTATTTAGCTCACTCTATACAATTAATTTGTATCAAATAAATAAAATAAATAATATGATGTGCCAAATGCGTACGATATTATATAGTTACATATTTAAAAATAGCTGAAGTTCATATGAGTACACAGGATGTGTTTGTCGTTTGTTGCCGCTCAAAAAATATGATTGGCATAACTTCAGCCCTTTAAAATTTTAGGTCAGCGGTAAATACAAACGTGATGATATATGGTTCCTAGTTAGTTTTTACCAACAATTTAATAATTACTTGTTTCCATGGAATTTAATATTTAAAAATTTAATTTAATAATAATGTTTTATTTATATTAATTCATTTTGTATTTGTCTGAAATAATACACGCCTTCAGTGGGAAGTGAAATTTTAAATATTCATCAAACAAATCATTTATCTTTTAAATAAGAACGATGTTAATTGTTTCTTGTACTAGAATTTCTCCATATCCATCTTAGGTAGTGGAAATTTTTAATTAGTTGTGTCTAGCCCACACCACACATTAATTAACGTTAAACAAACCCATCCCAGTAACCTTGGAATCGACTTTACTCAAGGTTACATTGTTTTCATATTTTAAAACATATAATTCCACTATGACGCCTTTTGAACGAGATAATAACATGTTGCAAGAGTAAACATGAAAAGCAAATAAAATTGTTTTAATTGATCGAATGCCAACAATTACATGTCACGACTAGTAATGTAGCCTGTCACCAATATCAAACTAAAGTGTGCGCCATTCTTAATAACTGAAAAGGCTTAAGTGGCCGCCTGAAATAATTAGATCACATGCATTATTAACTTGTCATGAGTGAGCGAACAGTTACTTAAAAAACGTATTTTCCTCTAATACAACGCATTTATTATCTCTTTGTTCTGGATATACGTGATACACTTTACATTTATATGGGCCTTTGCCCTGCATGATAAAATTTATGGATACTTTCATTATCCATAAATATCTTAAACTGGAATATCAACATTCTTGTGCCAATAAATCAGGAATAAAAAATTGCAATTTACATGGAACTATTTACAGTTAATTGTTACTTGATACCTTTATTCAGCCTTATCCTCTTGAATAGTTTACATTTAAAGTTGAAACGTACCACTATAGAAGTGGTAATACACTACAATTTCCTATTTTGTACAAATAAGAGTTATAAATAAAAAGTGACGGATAATTGTAAATACGGGGCAGTTTAATTATACAGTACCTTGATATAAAAGCATACTTGACATAATGAAATCACTAAAAAACCTTTCGAATTTTCAAGGAAATGATCTCCGACTTATTTGTAACGGCATTAATATCACTCCACAAAAATTATCTGGAAATACAGTCATGATGCGACAGCTAAATTAATTCTACATTTAAGGATTACTGCTTCAATTGATACATTTTTTAAAATTGGAACTCGTACTATCATCTCCGAATTTCATAACGATCTTTGTATAAAGTGTTGTTAAAGCTGTTGGAAGCAAGAATAGGAGATAATTTCTTTGAAAATGCATTATTATTTAATCAAATGTAATCAGAAATAAATTTTGTTATTAGCAATTTTTTATTTTTGATAAAGACGATTAACGATTAACTAATCTATAGAACTATTTTCTTTAACATATTTATATTATCTTCATTTAATGAAAATTTTAATTAGCTTAAGTCATTATAATAAAGTAATAGCGCATGAACTATTAATAAAACATATTTAATAGATATAAAACATTTCACTGAACTAGAATACTTCATAATTACTGTTCCAAATTTGTTGTCATAATAAACAATGTAAGAAAACAAAAATATAACAAGTATCATAAATAAAAATCGTAGTCGTATTTCATCATAAACAAAATTAATTTTACGATGGTTTGTTTAAACCACAATTTCGAATGTAAAATTTTTAGATATCGTCTTGCATAATTCTATTAAAAATTTGTCATAACATACAAAAATATTTCCAACAGAAAAAGTAAATATTTTTGGCACATGTTATATATTGTTCCATATGATTCTATTTAAAGAAATATGGTAGCCTGTCACAACACACACAAAGATAACATATAAACGTACCTACATATCTTTTTTTTCGCTCTGTTAACGAAATATTGTTCTTAACATTGGAAAAAAATCTCACAAATAGTACTCGATATTTGATTTTAAAATTTTCCTATTCATTTAACATGTAAACCTACGTTTTTTTTAATTATTTAAATCTCAGCAGCATTTCACGTTATTTTATTGTCCGTAGGCAATAATTATATGTTGAGGAATCTTTGTCTTTGAAAGTACCCATAGTAGGATCTATGTGAGTTGAATGGTTTCACTACTAAAAAATTTTAGTTTTTTTTATTTTCACCAGTTTTAGCATTTTTCTCATAAATAACTGGTCTTACAGCAAAAATGACATTAAATTTGCTATAAAAAGGTCCTCAGTATCTAACCTATAAAGTCCAAGAGATAAATAGAATCAAATGTGTGAAAACTTGTTTTATCTTTATGGGAATCTAGATATTTAAGGAGAATTTGATTTAGAAGAAAATGAGACTATTTTCATTTTAGCTAGGAGAAAATACATTTGCTAAATCTAGAATTTTTAGGAAAAAAATTAATAGCGTTAATTAATAATATTATTCAAAATCATCAATAATTTCTTTGGAGAAATTATTAGGAAGATCATATTTACTCCATCAATTAAAATTTGTGTAAGAATATTTTGAAAACTGTAAATTTTGTAAAAATTTTAATTTTGACCGTTAAACTGACGTCATCTTCTAAATTAAAAATTGATTAGTGTATTTTAGGTTGTGCTTATTCAGTAGTCAGGCAAGCAAAAATTAATTTTACTTTTTCATATAAATAAATTTTCCCTTTCGTACTTACAGCGTGAACTAAATTGATTACCAACGGAATTATTTATTAGAGATATCTACTGAAAAGTAAAGGGTGTCCCAAAACTCACGCAAGAAGTTATTTTGATAGAAAACAAAGGTATTTCATAATTTTTTTATTTATTCATATACCTACAGTCTAGGGTTATGTGTGGAATAGCATATCGAGTTAATGACCTCCCCGGCTTTGCTGACACATACGCACATGCGGCTGAATTTAGTTTACAGCGCTCAATTGCCTTCAAGACATGGATAGTGGTAGGCTTGTTGGCATAAACCTCAGACTTCAAAAAACTCCGAAGCAAAAGTCCAACGGCGTTAAATCGCATGATCTGAATGGCCACTGCTGATTTCCAAAACGGGAAACTATAGCTACGACCAGGAAATGACCGTCTTGTTGAAACCACGTGTCGTCTACATACATATCTTGCAATTTAGGCACAAAATACTGAATTATCAAATCGCAATAACGAGCACGATAAATTGTTATTGCCTGACCAGCCAAATTTTCTAAAAAAAAAATGGTCCGATGATGCCTCCAGCCCAAAATCCGTTTCTCAATAATCACTCCTGGATTTTGTGAACCCCAAATGCAAGAATTTTATCGATTATTGAAGTCTTCAATATGAAAGTGAGCCTCGTCGCTGATGATGATTTTGTTCGAAAAATCAGCATCCACTTGTTTTATAATCCATTCAACAAACTCTTTTCGCTCTGCGTGGTCAGTATGCTTCATATCTTGCGTCAATTGACCAGGGTGCTGAAATGATGTTCCTGGACTCTCAACAACACTGTCACGAACTGCTTCGATGTTTTGTATTGACTGACTTGTTGAAGGAAGACCAGAGTATTTAGTATCATTAATTGATCCAGTCTCCTTGAATTTTTTTAGTTAATGTCCTCGCAGTTATGAAATTAAATCACTATTCCGACCTATTTTGTACAAGAATTGCGAACTGTAGCTACCAAACCTTTATTATTTTTAAAATATTGTTAACTGTCAGGCTGCCTTTTTTTAGTTGGCAACACATTACCGCACAAAGGCGCAAAATTCAAATTTTGCATGAATTTTGGAGTACCCGATAGTACCGTATTTAACACTTAACAACATTCCACTGGAATAAATATTTCCCCTATGGTTGAATTTTATTTTAAAAAATACATAAAGACCTCTTTCTCCCTAAAATTCATTTGTGACTTCAATATGACCAAAAAAATTCTTGAACCATTCTAATGAAATTTTTTGTGTTCTTTTCATTAGAGTAATTTGTTTCTCTTTTTTTGTCCACCTTCTTAACTATCATTTTTGAGAAAATTAATTAATTTTTTCTTGAATTACCTATATTTATTTAAAAAGAAATAATTGTAATATGGAACAAATTACACGATGTTTAAAGAAAGGTTCAGCTATTTTTTTCAATTCAACTGCAAATCGTGTAGTTACAGCTGGTTTTTAAAAAAGAAACATTTTCAAATTTTTCTTAATAAAATCCAATACGAATTGAATTGTTTTCTTAATGGTTTGTAGATAATGCGCATAGTCCCATCAAATGCACTATTACGTTTTCCTGTACAACACTGTATATAATTATTATGTCAAAGTATTCTTGAGGAGCATAAGTTGTCACTGTTTTACTTGCATTACAATCTTATATAATTGTTGACCGGGTCATTAAACTCTCTTTCTTTTTCAATCCGACAGCCCACTATTATTTATCGAAAAATGGAATTAATAAACTCGAACTATCTGAAATTTTATCTTTTGAGTAGTAAACTAACCTACCTTTAAATCATTGTCTAGTTCCAATAAATTACCCTCCATATTTACAATATATGTACTAAAAAACTGATACAACTTTCTGCAATGACCATTTTTCCATTGTTATAAAGACATTTTGTATCAAAAAAATGTAAAAGCAAGGCCACTTATCAATAACGAAAATTCATTTCATTAATCATAAATTTATCATACATTTTTCAGTTAATATTAAATCTTCGGAAAAGTCACCTTGGCGGTAACATAAAAATGGCATTCCAGTTTATTAACGGAACACTGCGTTAAAATTATTGCCATTCCCATAATCAGCACAAGTCATTAAGTCCCCACTGTTTATTCATAATTCTTAAAAGGAATCGTTATAAAAACGGCTCTCCCGCCTGGGGTTGAATTTGCGTATTTTTCCCGCCACAGTCAGGCGATTCTCCCGAACCAGCAAAGTGCAAGTCCTGCCTAGCCTCCTCGGCGAGAATATGCACGGGATTAAAGTGATGGGTAATTAACTGCAATATTTTTAAAACGGAAAATGTCAGTGCGCCAATAAAAAGGCATGGCACATCAACCAAAAAATAAAACTCTTCCTTATCACAATGTCTTTGAATTATCAAACAGTCTACTGAGGCTCGTAAAAATTAACATAAGAAAAATTAATAGCTTTTACGCATAGACATAAAGATGTTCGTATAACTTTATATCTCTCTACAGGACTGTATCAGTAATTTAGAGAAAACAGAAAAGATATAAACATCTAATATCGTATTGAACTCACATAGCAAATACAGATTTCACAGTTTTTTGTATTTTAAATAATTGAATAATTAAGTTCATATAAATCCAATAAAACTATTACTCCATTAATTTAAAATAAAAACACACCGAGTTCCAGAAAATGAAGTAAGGCAAATACGGAAATGTAGAAGAAAATGGAATCAATATCAAACAACGAAAGGAGAGGATGGTAATGATACCTTGTTGCGAGTAGGTACAACTAGAGCAACAAAATATTTGTATTTCCAGAAATAAAGAAACAAGTGCTTATGCAGGGTGATTCAGAACTTTTTTGATTGTACAGAGGACTCTTACAAATACAATTTTGTAAAAAAAAATCAAAAAGGGCACTTTAAAAATGATTTAAAAATACACTCCTGCACGGCACTGGAAACTGGTCCAATGTAAAACCTGACCTTGCACAAGGCAAAACATGCAGTCGGCGATTGGCATGGCGGCAAAGTGTCATACGGACAAAAAATTGAAAGGAAAGAAATAAATACAATTTTATAACATATTCAAATCAACAAATTCAATTGTTCCTGCCGTTATTTAATTAATAAAATTTATTTGTGGTTTTAATTAATAAAATGATTTGACATACCTACGTGATGTTACAACAAAATTTTGTCCACCGACGTGTAAACACATATGGGTCCATCTTACCCAGTTTCTACAAACTAACACAAAAATGTTTTCTTGCTTTACCATAACATAAGTGTTGTCTTGTCATCAGAAATTAAAAGGATATCCATCAACTCGAGTTGCTATACACGTAAGCCATTTTTGACACTTGAAAAAGCTACTGTAAACACTATCGCAAAACATTAATACGAAAACCGGATTTCAATATTCGAGAGAGAGAGCGCATTGCGCACAGCGCACAACGCGAATGGTGTTAGCAACTACAGTAACCCAGCAATGTAAGGGTTGAAAATACTACAACTTCAATAATTTTTTTGTCGGAAACTATGGGGATTTTACAAACAATTTTTCAACTATATTGACTATATTTTTCATGACGCATATGTTCCAAATTTTTTTGGATAAGTTGTGAATGACCCTGTAAAGGCAAAGCAGGTGATGAAGCAAAAAAAACTTCCTATGCAGTAAGTTGTATTAGAACAAACATTGAACAGAAAATGATATTGTACCAGACAACTACATTAGGTTTACTAAATTTTGCAATAACTGTTCTATTGGTTGGTGAAAATACATACATCTGAAATTGGTAAAGGAACTTTTTCACAGATAGTTTACTCAGTAATATATTCTGGAGTAGCTTGTTTCAAGATTTTGTTACTGAGACCTATTGTTGTTTAATTCAATTTTGTAGCTGATAATATGCCAAACTTTTATTCAAAGAGGCAGCTGTTTGTTAAACGTGGTGTGATCTTCAGAAGACAATGCACAGCAAAGCGTTAAAAAAGGCGTAACTGTTGTTAAGTGGTAGACCAAAACGTTAACAGTAATGGGCATTCGAGTCATACTCTATAACGGATTTAAATATGGTTGAGATAGAATTGAAAAGCTCAACAAAGAACTGCAGTGTGCATTGTTCATCATGCAACTGTAAAGTTAATGTACACGTATCTCCGCTGCTGTGAAAGTGCTCGAGGCCATACGTCGTACTAAGTATAAGATGGAGTGTTGTGTAGCCGAACGAACTACATTTTTCATTCATTATAATAAATTTATCGTTTCCTAACTAATATTTTAGCCTCCGGGAATATGTGACCAAATTGTCTTAATGGGCTAAGGGCGATGAAAGAGACACCAATAACAAATACAAACCCCATATGTGTATATATGTAGGTTATACGCATCAAATGATGCGCAAATTATTATTTACGTTCCAAATTTCCTACAAAACTTAGAGAACAATATTCATCATGGAACTAGACAAAAATTAACTCGTCTGAGCCTCTATACTTAATGCTTCTTAAGATCTACAATCTTAAAGAATTCATATTTTCGTAATTTTAAATACGTAAGTATAAGGAAGTAGCTAACACATCTCAAGGAACGTACCCAATCGATGGAAGAATAAGGTTGAAGTACACTTAGGGGCTACAGCGCCTCTCCAACAACTCTCCAATGCAGCTTATCACCAAGCATTAGATACTTGGACATAATTATAAAAAAAAATAGAATAAACTGCGCGGTCCAGGCAAATGGTTATCTAAGTCAGTCTCAACATTTACAAGTTGTTTGTGTGAATAGAAGTTTATGGTGATGATTGTTTATCCCGTGGTTCATGAGTATAAGAAGTTTAAAAATGGTTGTGAGGACATAAATGATCAACAACATGTTGGCCAACCGAAATCCGTGATCACCGCAGATTCCATCAAAACTGTGCGTGAATTCACCAAAGATCAGCCCAAATCTTCATTGAAATTCATAAAATTGGAATTGAGCACCTCAAAAACATCAATTTATTGTATTTTGACCCACCATTTGGGCTATTGAAAAATGTGCGCACGGTTTGTTCCGCATAAGTCGACTGACCAAAAATTGCTCAGAATTCAATATCCGAAGGAGGCCAAAAAGAACAAAACATTTACAACATTGTGACTAGTGATGAAACATGGAGTGTTCAATATGATCCAGAAACCAAGCGCCACAGTGCCGAGTGGAAGGCGCCAGACGAGCCAAAACTCAAAAAATCTCTTTTGGAGAAGTAAAAAGTGAAAAAAACCTTCAAGGCATACATAAATTACTGAGCCAAAATCACAGATCATTAACAATAACAGTAGGACTGCTAATCAGATATTACAATGTCATAAAACATCTGGGTAAGTACTGCAACTGCAACATGTAAAGACAACCCTTGCAGGTTCTGCTAGGATGAAAGAAAACCAACGCACACGTATTATGCCAGTGTGAAGCATGCGTTATGTAAGACCGGAAAATGGGTGCTCTGAAGCAGACACTGTCAATGTCATGGACCCTAATTATACTACTAAAATTTTTTTTATACGTATATAATTTACGATCTTACTGGTGACAAGAGGTGGCTTTATCTTGTATTATATCATAAATGTACCAGTTTTGATCATTTTCGGTAAGAACCCTAAACACATCTTCTTAATGACCAAAATACGTGTATATGAACTAAATTTGTTCAGAATAATAAAATAGTAAAATGTGTCGAAGGAAATTTAACAGCCGAATGGAAAATCATTGTTATTGAATCACAACTGATAAATATGAGGAAGGAAAAAGTAGCAGTTAGTTTGACGCAAAAATATTTATTATATTTCCTTAAATGACAAATAAATATTAATGAGGATAAATTACTCCACCTAACATATTGAGTAAATCTATATTAATACAATAATTACTTATTTGCTTAATCTACATAATAAAAACGTCCATATGAACTTGCCATATTGATATTATTAAAAATTTGAACAGTATTTTATAGGGTTATCTATAACTGTCCTTTCAAGAAATGACTAACTCAAAATTTTTAACTTTATTTTTGCAACAGTTTTAATTATTTTCCTCTTTATGAATATGTTTCAAATTCATTAATAAACCGAAACTTTCAGGATAAGGATTAGTAATATTGTTATTGACTGACATATCCATACATCCGTTATACTCATCTTGCATATTATTACTGTTTTATCTACCTCGACTATACGAGTATTTGCAATTTTCCATGCTTACAACACGTGCATTTCATTGATGTTACATTTTTCCTGCATGGTGTAAAACCATTTTTAAAATTACTAGGTTTGTTAACATCTATGGTCTAATGATTTAACATACTGTATTGGTTATGCTTACACGAATTAATTATAAACTTCGTTTCAACATTCCTTTACTGGGTAGAGAAGAATGGGATTGGAACAGAATTAACCTATTGAAGGCAGGTAGCCATTAGTATACAAGCAGTTCCAAAACTTCAGAGGGAATGTTCAGGAACCAGAGTATATAGTTGCAATCTGAGGAAGACCAGAGTGTAAGCTTTGGTATCTACGGAACTATTTTTTAGGAAGAAGTAAGTACATACCATTGAGTTGATTATAGGAAGGCTAGAACAATTGCAAAATACACTCAAGACAATCAAAATTTTTAGAGACAGCCGAGTAGCCCCTGGATTCTACCGATGTAATACAATAATAATATGGAATTGCCAGGAAGCTCTGATATGGTTAGAAAATAACAACAGAATGACTTTGGTCCAAATTAGGTATCACGATTCATTCAGGTCTTCAGAGATATGGAATGGCAGACTATGACAGGGCAAGGTACTACCTCGACCTTTATTGGACCAGAGCATAGTTGGCATAGTTTCTGCTGCTGCCAAAGCATCCCTTCTAATTTAGGAATGGGAAAGAAGCAGGCCTATCGGGAAAAGATCTGGAGATAAATAAGTTACACCTGGGAAGTTTAGAAGGCCTATAACTGGTTAAAATACGCAAGTTGGATTTGGTATCACGAGACTGAATTATATTTAGAGGGTGAAGAAACGGCAGAACACATATTATGTACGCAGGGGAAAGTACTTGGTTTTCTATTTTCGACAAAACTACTAAACTAAATCTAAACTTCTCAAAATTTTTCGTTTCAAATCTTATTTTTCCTGATCTAGCTATTCTTAGCCTACTTTTACAATAATTAATTTCTAAATCTAATTCACTTTAATCATCGTCTTTAAGATCCTGCTGAATGTGCCTTCTTTCTGATTCTATGACCATTCTGTAGTTTATCCTCCAGTGATTTTCTTTAAGCCACCCTGTATTGGTTTCCCTTTTTTTGGGATTTCTTGAGCGATCCTGTATCTTTTTCTACTCTTGGGTTTGTTTGGGCTACTCTATACATATTTCCTCTTCGATATGAACCTTACTTCAATGACTTGTTGCTTGTTCCCTAACTTTTTATTTTGATAAAATTTTAATAGATCTTATTTTTCCCCAAACTAATTTTTTCATGTAGGTACTTAGATCTAGATCTTTTCTTTACCTTATTCATGGTTTTTTGTTTCGTGCTTTCACTTGTAGAAATTTGTATAACCTCACTTAATTTTTATTTATAACAATTTATATCATTTTAGTTTGGTGTTTCTGAGCCTGCACTGAAAATTCATTTGCTTTTATGTTTCAGATCGATGTTAATAATTTTCTATAATTCTAGAATTCTATGGAAACTTATTGTTTTTCTCGCCTTCACTTCATTTCTTAAAACTGAATTGTTTTTTGTATTTACTTTTTAAAATTATTCTTTCATCGAGGGCTGATTCAATAAAATAAAACAAATTGTTCCTATATTTAGATATATATTTTCATCTTAAACAGACCCTAACAGGATGCCAAAATATTTACACTTTTTAGAAGTAATTCAGTACAGAAAATGATGTATTAGAAGGGTGTTCATATTTGGTCAACGTACCTCAATTAACAGATATCTACTTTTGAGACACACGTAAAAGCAGCAGGGTCTCACTCTCTTCAAAAAATTTAAACTTTAAATATTCCAGTCTGTAAGTAGAGAAGTGTACATTTCATGAAAGTATACAGTTCAAATTTCGAATTCATAACTAATTACGTGATGTTCAGAAACAATCCGTCGAGCCTAATTAATTTTTAATATAAAACGCTTCAAAATCAGACCTGAAGAATATTAAATGGATATTTATCTTTCCTAAATCAGTCGGATGAAGGGATAAGCGCGATCAGAGATTGGAGAGGTGAGAGTTCGAGGAAAGACGTGAGGTCTGGTCACTGTGGGGCACACGCGGATCAATTCATTATACTCTGGAGAGGGTCCGAATTTGCACCGTCATCTTCGAGCTTTCCTCACACGAACACCCTAACAAATGCCGATTACTGCTTTGAAAAATGATACCACGGTCTGGCGTGGTGATGTTTCAGTTTTATATCCTATCGGATATATTCAAAGTTGGTTTATTCTTTAATTCAGATTCGCGGCTTTATTTTATACATTATTCAAGTGTTGGGGCCCTTCCACTTTTAATAAAACATATATATTAGAAATACAATTCTGCGTATTGCTTTGATTCACTCAAATGTGCACTACACTTCAATAATAAAATGTCACCACCTATTTAAAATTTTTAATTAACTAAATAAAAACTAAATTAATTATACACATTATAAATATATTTAGTTAATAACAAGCTAATTATGTTAATTTATGATATAATAAGTATAATATTTATATACAGTGCGTCCCAAAAGTACCGCAAAAAATTCGTATTATTTTATGTTTATGTTGCGTTTTCAAAACGCTAAAACACGTTAATTAGTAAATATGTAGGAATTGTCATTTTGTCGCGTTGGTTGCTTAAACCTTTTTTGCTCTATTATAAACCCATGACGTTATCGACATTTTAATTAGCACTACCTAACTTTTTAAGCATAAATGGATAGCTCTTTTGAAAGGAAATGCGTCGATATAGGGTTTGGTCTACTTTACTTTGATAGGTGCGAAAAAAAAGCCAACGATTGGAATGGACGTGGTTTAAAATAACAACAAAAGTAGATATCACAAACTGATGCGAGAACAGTGCCACAGCAAAAAATGGGAATTTGTAGATGTTTTGTGTTTTGGTTGATTGTAGGTACATGTTTTTATGTATTGATATGTTGGCGTTTTCGGCGAGAGGACGAACGGCAGTGTGTGGATTTTTAGTGACAGCTAAATATAACATTTTGCCTATCATTTTCCGTCACTGTCATTGGCCTTCTAGATCTAGACAGATCTCTAACATGTTCAGCGTCTTCAAATTTGCGTACTAATCTGCATACTGTAGACGGAGGTATTGGTTGTTCTGGATACTTGGAATTGAATAATTGACATACTTCATCGTAACTACGGATCATATCTCCATATCCAAGCATAATTAGGATTTCAATTCTTTGTTTCTCATTTAAATGCAACACCATCGTAATGGAAAGTTATGGTATTTGTAACTGTCACATTGATATGAGGCACTATTGCATTCGCTAACTGTCGTCTTCAAAGCCTAGCCGCTGTAATCGGGTGAACCTACCCAATTTACATAAAAACATGTACCTACAATCAACCAAAACACATTTTTTGCTGTGGCACTGTTCTCGAATCAGTTTGTGATACGTACTTTTGTTGTTAATTCAGACCAATCGTTGGTAGTGCTATTAACAAAAATGTCGATGACGTCATAGGTTTATGAAACATAGCGCAAAAAAGGTTTAAGCAATGTGACGAAACGACAATTCCTATTTACTAACTGACGTGTTTTAGCGTTTTTGTGAAAACACAACACAAAATAAAATACGAATTTTTTGCGTTACTTCTGGGACACACTGTAACTTAGTAAGTGCTACGGAATTCGACATTGTAATTATGTATTTTTAACATTTTTTATTGCCCTTTTATTTAATTTCAAGTAAATAAATAACTTTTCTTGTCAAAAGGATCAGTAGTGTTACCTAACTATAAATTTGCCATACTAACAAGGTAGATAATTCCACTATTGTAAACACTATAACACATGACAAGTTGCCAGGTCTACGAAAACTGTTTTCATTCTCATAAAACTCTAATCAATATGACATAGAATTTACACAAGTATATTATTATAGATAATCAATATCCAGAAAGATTTGTTGATTGGACTTTTGAAAATAAGAATAACTTTCGAATACAACAGCAAAATGTACATATGGTAAAAATATCATATACAGGGCGATTCAGTCGTAATGTCATTAATTTTAAGAGAAGATAGGGAAAAATTAGTATAATACGAATACGCTATTAAAAAAGTTTTAAAATGCATATTTGTATTTACGCTGAAAAAAAATTCAAATCATTATTTAAATCCCTTTTCGGACCGCTCCCGACCCAGAAAGGTTTATCGAGAGTAAATCTTGACCTACTGCATTGTTCGGTCACTAACCCAACATTAATATTGTTAATATTGTAATATAGGTACTACAAACTGAATAATTAATTGAACATCATACTAAAAATTCATATTCAATTATAAAAGTGACTTATTGATTTTCAAAGACTAGTATGGTACCTACCTATTTAAAGTGGTGGTACTGAAAAAACACTCCATTCGTCCATAGCACTTAATAAAGTTGGAATCCGCCGCACTTTGATTTTGAAAACAATTACAAAATTCAACACGACAGTTGTTTCGCTTCAACGTTCGTACGGTCTCTAGTCCGCCAGCGCGTTACAAGGCCTTCCGAATACGTTGTTAAAATTAATGACATTATGATTGAATCACCCTATATAAAAATTTAATCTGAAAAATTAAAAGGAATTGGATTAACGTATACGTTTAGTATTAGGACAGTTTTTTTTAAATATTGTTTAGAAACAGTCAATCTTCTTTGCTTCTAGACTCCGCGTATACGCGCATTCCTCGATAGAAAAATTTAACTGAATTGGTATACAGTAGGTCGGGTTAGGCTTTTGTTTTATGTCAAACATACGAAGAAGATATAAATCGTAAAAAATGGTTCCGTTTCAGTTATCCCTGGCCTACAACCTACATAACATACAAACGCAGATACGGGGAGTTCTAGGCACGAGTATTTTTTAAATACATTACAGAACATTCAAACGTTACATTTACAGTATATAACTTGTGAATGTAGTAAACATGTTGACAAATCTTCGATACTTTTAAATATTAGAAGCGGATAATATCAGAAGTATATTAGAAATAACATGAAATAAAAACGTCATGTTATTCAATGGAATAATACAAATATTAATTTGGTGTAAATAAAGTTAAAAAATCCACGCTTATTTTGATAATAAGTAAATCTGTTTCAAACCATTCTATTTTTGTTGATTGAATATTCACAATAATGAGGTAAGTAATAATAGAACCAATATTACATTGTTTCTATTACCTGTACGAAAACATTGTTACATTTGACTTTTAAGTCTTTTTGATTAAAATTTTGAGAACGAAAATTGAGATTCTTGTTAGATATGAGTTTTTATTTATCTTCACAATCGTAAAGACCGCATTTCACTGAAGCTGGTGCAGCCTTGAGGGACCTACTTATTACAATCGCCTGGTATACTAGCCCAGTATGAGTGTATACCCATTTGTTGCACTACGTTTTGGAACAGCCAGGCTGGACCAACCTCAGTGAAATTCGGTCTTTAACACCTTTATAAATATTTAAGAAAGAAAATCGGCAATTTTTTTACTACGTATTAGCTTTTCTTAGTCCATCGTGTGCTGTGCGAGGGTCTCAAAAAAGTAAGCTCGATATGATTGTACGAGATTCTGTTCCAAGGTCTGGTACGGTGCTATGTATGATGGTCCGTTATGACCATACGCATTTAATTCAATGGTTACATTTAGCTTGGCACGTGGTGCGAGGTTGCGATGCTAGGTGCGACCTATGTGCGCTGCTTCGTTAGTTGCACAGATCAAGTTCGTACATTATTTCCTACTGACAAAATAAATCCTCTAGTTTAAACTCGTCATCGCCATATTTATCACGCTGGTTCATACGATCAACAAATTCATCATAGGAATTCATCATTTGGAACGGTATGTCACTTTACCATATTATTTCGATATAATCAGTTTTAATTTAATTTAATTTAATTTAACTACAGCTGATTTCCTTTTGCGCAACTCCTCTTTTTGGTCACTTGTTTCAGATTTTATGTTAATCTCAGAATTAATGCTCGAAACTAACGATAATATACTGGTTAAACAGCCAGAGATTCCTCTAAGTACACTTAACTTTTTCTTTATGATATTTCTATGTGCGACAAATAAATCGGAAGATGCCCTACAAATAACTGGATCTTCTACAACACTGAAGATGAAGAGACGTCATTGATCTAAAATTGAGTTTATCGAAATAAAATCGAGAGGCAATGATAAGGAGAGTGACACGCCATTCCAGTGTGATAAACATGGCTTAGACGATGACGAGTTAAAGGATTAGTCAGTGGGAATATGTGGAAATCTGATGTGTGCAACTATAAAACTAAGTACAACAGTCGGCTTGTTAGTCAGCAGCAGAAACAACAACTATAATGTGCATGGTTTCAAACGTGAGGATAAATACAAGATTTGTATTGTATTCTTAATAAAAAGTTTTAAAAAATTAGACTAGACTAAAATTTCTCTAGAACTTTCTATCCTATCGAAATAAAAAGGATAGCAGTTACAAGTATTACTGTAAATAGTAAACACAAGATAAATATAAAAATTTTAATAGAATCCTACATTTAGCAATTCCACCGTTAACAAAATATGATTGCCAAGTTGCATCCAACATTCTATGTCTAGGAAATAATCATTTTGGACACATATAAACTTTATATCATTATTCATTTATTGGTATCATATGTATATACCCTCAAATTATCCAGCACGTGTACTTTACATATTTTGATATTGAAATAACATTACTCAACACTTTTCCTTCATGAAATTTTTAGCATGTGAACCACGCGTAATATTGATCGTTAATAACTTCTGTTGGATAAAATTTTGCCTCCAAATATTATCTTGATCGCCACATTTTATTTAGTTTCATGTTGCTTGCCTGCAAATACTGTATGTTTCACATTTATTTTGAGTTCTTTTGAAGAAGCTATGAGAACAAATGTTTAACATCAAAAGCACAAGCAGAAAAAAACGACTAAATGAAGGCATTTTAATAAATTACTTATTAAGTAGATTTTATTTGGTCATGAGAATTTTGATTTACCTATATGATTTATATACAAAATTATAATTTATTGTGAAATTTACACATATTACAATTGCTAAATAATTCAATCTTTGAAAGAATTAGAGTCAATATCAAGAACTAGGCATCTTGGGTGTGATAGTAGATATATTTTACATACCTAGATTTTTAGTATTGAATAATACTGTTTCACTTCATTTGATAGGATATTTTTTTAGAAAAAAATATTTTATTTTATTATAATTAATTCAATACCTTTAAAATAGAGTAAAACATACGACAGCTTGTAATAAAACATATATTCTTAGAAAGGAACTGTTAAGTTTAAAAACTATTAAATCGCTGACTAATCAATTTTGAAATGAATAATTGTTCCATAAAAATAGATTATAAAATTTGCAATCCCTTACAAGTGTAACAGTAAAGATGATTAATAGTAAAACTGAATGCAATTTGCTTATACCAGGGCAGAGCAACGTTGGATGATAACTCGTCGAATCTAAGCTCAACGATGTGATGAACATAGATGTTTTAGTGCGAGATGATAGTATTATTAATAGTGGTGTCTGCTTTTCGGTTATGTGCAAGTCATTCTACGTCACTTCTCTCCCGTTGTTTTTGGTGATCGATACCGCTAACATCTCGTGTCATCACAACCGACCCATCCTCTTCATTTCCATCCCTTATGCTTATGTATCAACCGCAGATACTGCGAGTGGTGTACCGCCGAGGTTGCTATAAAATGCAAATTTCTTGCCAGATATCTATTACCGCTCCAAGGATCTCTTATGCTGACTTATTTCTGCCATAAAAGGGTAGGCAGACGTCACCGTTGTTAGTATTCTTACGATACTATCTAAATAAATTGTCGATCACGGTTATTCACTCTATTACAATTTTATCGTTTTACAACATTTTTATCAAGTACCTATTGGGGCAAAACTACATGTTTCCAATTGCAATAAATGCCATTCTAAATTTTAAGTACAGTTGTGAAGAAACCTATCTTCTCCTTTAGTATATATTTAATCAAATCGAAATAACAGAAAATGTTAATGTAATTCTAGTTTTTGTATTTAAGAAAGATGTAGTTTTATAAACTTATATGAACAATTTTATCTATGTATGTTCTCACAATTTAATTATTTTTAATTAACTATTACTTATTTACCTTCGATATCTAATAACAATGTGAAATTTACATATATAATATTACATTTGTGTACAAATTTGTAATTATAAAATATAATTTCAAATATTAATTATATACAGGATGATTCACAACGCGTGTAAGGAATCAAGAGGAAGATAAATACTAAAAATGTTGCAAGTTTGCTTTATAAATATATCTCTGTTTAATTATTAACGGTCTAGCAATTATAGGGTGTTGAAATTTAAAAAATATATTTGCAATAGCTCAGAAATATATTTATTTGTTGTAGATAGTAGGTAGTAGATATAATCTGTTTCACCTTGTAATTATTATATTAAGGAAAATAAGTACAAAATAATATTTTAAATCATTAGACGATCTTGTGCAAAAGATGACATCTGTTTCATACAGGGTGTTCTACAAACTCTATGCAAACTTATGGACATAGGTCAGATTCGTTTCTGTTTAAATGTTACAGGCTTTTTAAAATAATAATTTTATATTTCAATCAAAGTAGCCTGATAAATAAAAATGATAGTTGCTATAATAATTATTATTTTGTTTATTCATTTGACACTTAGTGTTAATGTGAAGAAGATTTTAGCAACGTTTCAGTGTGAACGTTTGGGGTAGCATTTTCAACAATAATTTACCACCTTGTAGTATAACAACCCCAGGTTCGATAAAAAAAGAATACAAACGTAGTTGTGGCCAAAAATATGTGATCGTCATAAGGAATACCTACGTTGTGTGTATCTATTTTTAATTGACCGGAAGGCGCTGGCTACTAACTTTTTTTTGAGGGGATGTATGGTTTAATTTTATAAAACAAAAGCAGAGTAAATACACCTAACTTTATTATTTACGTACAACAATCTTCAAATTAAACATGTGACAAATAGAAAGAACAACAAAAACATTAACAACCATTTAACATAAAATGAGAGTGCCAGGCTCACCTAGAGCTCCTGTGGGGAAAGAGCATGGCAGAGAAACCCACGATCGTTGCTCTTACCACCCAAATATAAATACAAAACAACCGCTAACCAAAGGCATAAATTAAGAACCTTTGCTAATGATAAATAAGACCTGTCTCATTTAATGTGTCACTAAATGTCATCTGTTACCTCATATTAGTCATACACACTTCCAAGTAAAACTGAAGAGGTTTGGTGTTAGTTAGCCGGCAGAGCCGGAAGGTACTGGAGTCCCATACGGGAGGCAATCCAGCTATAGTTGAGATTTCGGAAGATCCTTCATAACACTGGAGTCCCATACGGAAGGCAATCGAGCTTAATCCAGATTCGTTCCGCACGGGCGAAAATGTTAGTAAATTCAACAAGGCTCGTATAGACGTATGACATAAAGTGAGCACAAGAAATCAAAGAACAACCTAATCATGATAAAAAGTTCAATGTGAAACAAAGAAGTCGTTAATGCAATATCTAGGAAGTCACGACAATATACATATTTTAACATGTAATAAATAATGAGCAATCTTTAATAATACTTGTAACAATTTTATATTAGAAAAATACACGCCCCTTAGCGTAAGACAATGAAGGCTAAACATATACAGAATTATTATCATGAAACATCTATATTTTACGAACAACGTAATCATGACAAAAACAAGTTAGATGTGAAACAAAGGAGTCATTATTGTAATGTCTGGGCGCCCACACAATATATATATTTTAACATGAAATAAATAATGAGCAATCGTTAATAATAATTATAACAATTTTACCTTAGAAAAATATATCCCCTTGAGCATAAAGCAATGGAAGCTAAACATACAAAGAATTATTATCATGAAACATCTATAACCATCACAATCATAAGATTACGTAGAACAATTAACAACAAAGTACTTAAAGAATATTACCTGCTAACTAATACCGGTTAAACACTTAATTTCCCACTACTTCTATATATTTCACACTACACTGATCGTCTTACTTTTCACTCCGCGCTGTCCTCACTTCAACTACCTATCTTCAACTATTTAGGCTTCCTTCCAGAATTCCCTACCTAAGCGCTTGTTTTTTGTGCTTCCTTCTACCGACCGTTAATATTACTTTTTCATTATTATGCAACACTCATGTAACAGGTGACGTCGAAGTTGATAAGATAAGTACGGTTTTGCACAACCTGTATGTTCTAAATTATCATTTAAATGCAGATCTAGGTATATAGAACTTTCTTGGAAAACAACATTTTTTATTTCATTGATGACGTAGGGCTTAATATTGTTCAAAATATGTGATATCAGCACGATGGTGCACCACCACTTAGAGAGAGACAAGTAACTACTTGGTTAAATGATCATTTCCCGAATAAATGGATAAGTCAACAACGTGCAACAGACACATCGCCACCGCGTTCCCCAGATCCAAATCCTTTGGAGTTTTATTTATAGGGACATATGATGCATCTTGTATACCATCTAGAAATCACTACCCGTCAGCAGTTACTTGAAAGAATTTAGGATGCAGCTAACCAGATAAGAAATGATCCAAATTTTAATCCGTTGAGTGACGGAATCTTTAGTTTACCGATGTGAGGCTTGCATTCGAGCCGAGAGTGGACATTTTGAACAATTTTTATGGTCTTAAGATTTGTTAACTGCTGTTTAAACTGTAAACACAAATAATAATTATTGTTATAGTAACCATCATTTTTATTTATTTATCAGGCTACTTTGATTTAAATATGAAATTATATTTAAAATGCTTGTAACTTCTAAACAAAAACAAATCAAACCCACGCCCACGTATGTTTCTATAAGAAAAAATGTTGTGAAATTAACCCAGCTACCAGCTGTCAAAGTTTGTCATAGACCTTGTAAATACCCTGTATATTTACTACTGCCATTTTTGAGTTATAGAGATCCTCATACAATAATAACATGCAGTCGCACCTGAATAAGCAATGTAGTTATAATGATATTTCTTGAGTATTTAATTTTATCAAGAACTAATGAGTGTCAACAAAATTATGTTATTTGAAATTATATTATTCATAATTGTTAGTTTTTCGAGATAATAGTATGAAATAAAAAATATTGGATTTTTTGGGTCGCTTTATTTTACTGCAATGGAATACCACATTTTTTATTTGATGTTTGTCGTGAAAAATTAGTAAATTAATTTCGCACAATAAATATTTTTTTGCTAAATAGTAGAATTAATTACTATTGATCTGTTTTACTAAAAATAGTAGGTATCTGCTGTAATTGAAAAAACAAAAACAAATCATTCGAAAGCTAATAGAACCTAGTAGAAGAAATCGTAAAAAAACATTTTAAAAACTTCATAACTAAAAAAAGATGTGGGAAGAGTTTCTACAAATGAAAAATCGGAACGCTAAAGAAATTAATGAATTGAAAAATAAAAAGTGAAAACCGACAACCTAACAAAAAAAACGAAACAAAGTTATTGCAATAAAAAAATCGTTTACTCACATTATCTACATCATATAATTTTGAGATTAACTTCACATTTTGAACAGTAAAATCATTTTAAATTGAATTAATAAAATAGTATGTCTATTTATAGACTTAAAACTTGACAGTCCTTAATACAACTACTAATGAGGAGGAGCAGTTATAGGATGTTTTATTAAGTCGGAGGTCAAAAATAATTTTATATCTTCATTACCTTCTAAAATGAAGAGAATCAGCCATTTTTTATCATCTGCAACTGTAACAGGGTGTTTGGAAAAGTTGGTACAAAATTTAAAGAGGTGAAAGTAGAGTCAAAAATAGTAAAAAAAGTTCCTATATTGGTCCTCCGTTGCTGCGATATGGCCCTCCAAAGGGGTCTTATCCTTTGGATATTTTTTAAAATAACTTTCTGATTAAGATAATGGAATGAAAATTGTAGGTAATAATCATACCATAAGGATCTTTAAATATAATAAGTTTCATCAAAATCGGTTACACATAGTAGGCATCTTTCATGACAGTTTCGTTGTAATGATACTAATGTTTGCCACTTTCGCTTGCTATCATTTAAATTTTTATGTTTCTTAGTTGTGATCTTTATGTTTGGCTTTGCAATTCATTCGATTTTTTTACAACCATCGACCATCATGTTTTACTAACCGTGAATATGCCGATATGCATTTTATTTATGGTTTCTGTAATGGAAATAGTTTGGCGGCTCAAAAAGAGTGTCGGCAACGTTTCCCTGATAGAAAGCAACCTTCCGCAAGATTGTTTGGGAAAATTCAGGCAAGAACGATGGAATCAGGAGTCCCAACTCCAAGATATCGTAAATTTGGCCGTCCAAGGAGGCGTAGGCATGATTTAGACGAAGTAATTTTAGGATTTTATTAACGTAATCCTACTGCGAGTGTAAGAAGAGGGTCTGGTCATGATGGTTCAAAATCGAATGAAATGCAAAGTCAAGCACATAGATCACAACTAAGAAGATAAAGAAACGTAAGAATTCAAACGATAGCACGCGAAAGTGGAAATCAAGAAAAATAAAAACAAAACGGCAACAAGAAAAAAGCCCAACAAGGGAAAAAAATAAAAAAAAAAGTAACGAACCGAACCAAAACGTAATTAAAAAAAAAATGGTTCCGAACAAAACAAAAAAAAATCCAAAAAAAAGAAACAATTTTTCCTCAAAAAAAGCCAAATCAATAAAAAAAAATATTATGTGCTTGATAATTCAAAGGAATAAAAAAAACGAAAAATTTCTGTTAAAAGGGTGGTTAGAAAATTATCCTTATTTTGATGAAACCTATGATAGTTAAAGACAATTGTAAAATGATTATTACCTACAATTTTCATTCTATTATCTTAATCAGAAGGAAAGTCATTTTAAAAAATAATTGCTTTGGAGGGCCATATCGCAGTAACGGTGCTCCGGAGGACCAATATTTACAGGAACTTTTTTTACTATTTTTGGTTCTACTTTCACCTCATTGTACCAACTTTTCCAAACACCCTGTATATTTTTATAATAATGAACTATTCTTATTTATATACTTAACACCCTCTATATACGTGAAATTTTTATAATGTTTAGAAAATTCATAATAGCTCTCACAGTATCTATTAATACCGTGATAGCTGAAGAATATATCTCCACAAAATACTGAGAATAATGAATTTTAATTGACATTCTAGTATATTATTAATTTATTCAAGTGCTTTAATTTAACCCTATTCAATTCTAATTTAGTAGCACTTATTGCATCATGATAACTTTCTGTTGACTTTCTAGGTTTGGCAAGTAGGTTGTTCATTGAGTCACCATTTTTCTTGCAGTAAATTATATCCACAGTATTTATTCTAATATGTATATTCTTAACGTAATAATTATATAACTTATATAAAATTAAAATAGTCAGACTAGAAATACTATAACTGATCTATAAAACTTGAAAAATTTAGAATTTGTTAATGACGATGTATTAAAATGTTTCTAATAACCTATTTGTTAAAGTAACGTTATTTATTATATTTAATAATTTAACAAATCCTTCAAACTTACACAACCTTTGAAGTTATTAAATAAAGTAGCAGAAGACTTACGTTGGGCATAAAGAAATATTGTCGGTCCACAGAACAAGTAAAAAAGTATATTAAACGCTGGATTACAGAACTCCTGAGAAACCCGCGGTGGAATATAAAGGATTAACTGCTGGACCACCTTTGGTGAATGACTTGGTAAATCTTTGATCTCGCTACCGCATGACTGGCATTATTTAAATACAAACATCAAATAGTTCTGATTAGATAAATGGAATACACACAAATTACCAACTCCTTTCAAAAGCGACAATGGAATATGTGTCGGTGTTTTCATGTTTCAGAAGCAGTCGTCCTTTGTAGTTTTAATAAAAAAATTTAGAATGTTATTTTAATATTTGCTGTAGTGTCCAAAAATATTTCTCACTCCTATGAAATTATTTTTTAAGCAAGATACATCGAATTCGTTTCACAACAGATGATGAATTAAAATACTATTGTCGTATGCTTCCATATTGACTGACTCAATACTCAAATATAATGCTAATTTTTATTTCAAAATCTAGAGAAATTACGGTAGGTACATGGGTTTGAGGTGATAAAGACCTATCTGGTTCGATGTCCTTGCTCCCGTAGAATGTATCTTCATATAATTTCAAACGAGGAATTAACAAGGCTATTGTTTAAAGTGTCTTTAATGGTTTTTCTTCTTGTTGTTCTCGGGCTAGACGCTGCGGAGGCAGACCAGCTATGGACGGAACCGTTCCTCAGGCAATGGTGATCCTGTGAGACGTTCCGTAGTGGCCTCTGCAAATGGTCACATCCAATGTTTCTAAACGTTTCGTCGGTCTTCACTATCGGTATCTTCAGTTGTCTCTGCAAATGCTTCGCCACCACTGAGGTTAGCCCGAAAACAATAAGGACAGATCAAAGATTCCTAGCTAAGGCCAGGAAGTGAAAGGTAATTCTGTAACTGGTAGCGACCAGGCACACAGTCTATAACAAAGTTATTACCTGGAAAATACAAAGCTGTCCTCTCTATGACTTATGTGCATAAAGTGCATAAACAATTTCTCCAAGGTCACGATCGTCAAATTAAAGCGACAACAAGGCTGTTCAAAGATGACCATCACGAACTGTAACATCCAAGAATTGGGAAACTTTCCGAATTATCAGCTTCTAAAAATAGTTATGACTTTTAACAGGACATAATACCTGACCAACGAATTCAAAATATTTTTATTCTTGTTCTTGTTCTTGCCAACAACTTTAAATCAATCACCAATCACAACGTGGCCAAAGATGGAACAAATCGTCTGGAAGTCTTCCAAACAAATTTTCATTTCTGAACTGTGGATACAATAAGTATAGAAAGCAACCTAGATTCTATCAATTAATTACTTAATAATTGTTATTTATTATAAATACAGGGTAATTCACAAACGGTGAAACTTCCTGTTCTTTGGTGAATTTTAAGGGATCTTTCGTATAAAATTTGTATCTAGGACGCTTTGTTAAAAAGATTAATTTTTTAAGTTTAAGTCGAAAATCATGTTTTTTTTAAAAAAAAACATAAGAGCGTAGTCATTTGTAGAAAATTGAAAGACAAATCCGAAAATATCATGATTGTTACCGTAAAGCAGTGGCGTACTATTTTATTTTGAAAATTGAAAGACAAATCCGAAAATATCAGATTGTTACCGTAAAGCAGTGGCGTACTATTTTATTTAGAAAAATATGCCACCGATTCCCTGTATCTCCGCCATTGAAGCATCTAAATTTTAGAAAAAGGCCTTAAATTTTGGACAATATTTATATAAAAACATGTGCCCAATTTCCAATTATTTCACTAACTAATTTTTAAATTACCTATTAAAAAAAAATTAAAAATATTTTTTTAAGTTTAACACCCTGTATCTTTTTAGCGAAGATAAAAACTTTGCAGGAAAGACCCCTTAAAATTCACCAAAGAATACGAGGTTTCATTTTTGGTCACAATTTGTGAATCACCCTGTATTATGTTTAAAAATTTGTTTGCAAACAAATACTTGTTTTAATTAACATATTGTATTTAATACCTAATGGTGGCAAGCAATTCTTAAATTTTGCTGTAGCGTCATAGAAGCAACTGTGTCCCTACTGAAATTTAGAATTACATAGGAATATAGAAGCTTCTTATGTAATTTAATTAAGTATTAAGTTATATCTAAAAAATACTTCTATAACTAGTATCAACTTAATTTCCTTATACCGACGATTATTTTTTTGTTTGCAGATTTGGGGTTAAGGAAAAATAACAAAAAACTTTCCTCTATGCTTTTTAACAACGAAGAAAATGACGGTGAGCATAAAAGTAACATTAAGTATATGTTGTATTAATTATTTTGATTTGAAGGTAGCAGTATAGGTATATTTATAATTTATTTTCCTTATTTTTCTGTTATCGGGCACATAATTAATATATTAAATGCATATTTTATTTTTACTGAATGAATTTTTTCAGACAGTTTCAGTCAAAGCAAATTTGATAACAATATTTGGAAAATTTACTATACAAATATTTATTTTTACTTCAGATTATAACAGTCCCTAATGTAGAATGCGTAGATGATAAAATAATTTTCTTATTCATAAACGAACGTAACTTTCTATTTTCTATATAATTTTTTATAACAAGCAGTAATATTGAATAATTAAATATATCTGCTAATTTTAAAACCTAAATTTAAACTTTTATGTAACTTACGCATTTCACATATTCCTAAACTTTAATTAATTAAATTGTACTCTAATTTGACAATATCAGTGGAGCGCGTTGCCATAATTATTTACCTTTGAAATAGTTTATAAATTAATTGGAAGAAAGTTGTCTCAGTATAACAATTGTCTACTACCAAGAATAAATATACAACGAATTGTATATTTTTTAAACGATAGTAATTATACGACTATTTTTTTCTCTACGGTTAGATTTGCCTATAAATTAATTATCATACTCTTTTCATAATTATAATTTAAGACTACCCAATACCCAAAAATCAGTTTTTGATAGGAATATCAGAATGCTTTTGTGTTTTAGTATTTCATTATTAAACATGTTTTAATATTTATGTGTTATGTGTTATGTGTTATATAAGCAATCTATTTATAATCACTAACCATCATCACTTCCTATTTGTGGTACTTGAAATTATAGCCCATTTAAAAAAATTATTTTAAAGTACTGAGTAGTAAAGTACTTAGTTTAGTTACTAACTTTCTATCACATTACTCGCAAAAGAAAATAAGACCAAATGACCAGAACAAATACCAAATTAACAAAATGAAAATCTCATTTCGCTCTTTGCAAGACATATACAGGGTGTGGCGTGTATAATCTATAAAAATTAAACTACAGCCTCCTAACGATATTTGTAATTGAAAAGTCTTATAAGAAAATGTTCTATTATAGCGTTTTTTTCCGTAAATTAAAGTTCAATTATGGATCAAAATATTTTCTCTGGAAAACAGCTGCGTAAACAAATTATCGTTGAAAGATAGAAAGATACTTCTCAATTTTTGGGGAATTTTTCAATGCAAAAGTACAAACTAAGAAAAATAGATATTTAAAAAACGTATATTTTCTTATTATAATAATTAATAGTAATTAATGTCTTAAATGCATTGTTGTTACTGCAAGAGTTCGCAAACAAAACTACATCCGTAAGCATCAGTAGTTGCCAACTGCGTGCACTAAGCAAACTCCATTAAAATATGGAACAAAATGAAATAAAACTTACCATTTCTAAAGAAAAAGTTGAAATTGATCCCCATTAGCGCGGATACAGGCATGGCACCGACGCACCCAATTTTGGCGAATATTTTCCCAAATTCCAGGTATTCCCTAATTGTGTCAGCAGCTTCAAGTATACGGTTTCGCAATTGTTCCACCATAGCAATTGGAGTATTGTACACCAATGACATCAATTGGAATTAGATCGGGTGACTGAGGTGGCCACGGCACAGGACCAAAGCGTCCAATCCAGCGCTGAGAAAACATTTCATTCAAGTGTCGTTACTTCTCGAGTACTGTGTGGAGAAGCCCCATCTTGAAGATAAAACATGCGTGCCAGAACTTGTAATTCCACATCATCCAATAATTCAGGCAATCGGTTCTCCAAAAAGTCAGCATATGTTGGTCCATTTAGTTGTCCTTCAAAGAAAAAGGAACCCACAAGTACATCGCCTATTATGCCAGCCCAAAGATTTACCAAGAACCGATGTTGAAAATGAGTTTCCCTAATCGCGTGAGAATTTTCATCGGCCCATATGTGCATATTATGGAAATTCATTTCATCACGGGTAAATGTCGCCTCATCTGTTACACAAACAAAAGCAGGAAAGTTTACTTGATTGGCACATTGCCGTAAAAAAAAACCGCAAAAAACCAATCCTTGAACAAAAACCCGGGGGTAAAATCTGTTGAACTGGTTGAAGATGATAGGGGTGCAACAGCTGGCGTCTTAAGATGCCATGTACGGTACGAGGGTACGAGATGAGGTTCCTACTTGCTGTGCGAGTCGTCGAGTACTAATTGTGGGGTCTTCGTCAAAATTTTCCAACACCGCATCTTCAACACTAAAGTTCACTTGCTGACCACGTCCTTCCCGTATCTCGCAGCCACTGAACGAACTGTAGGATCGTATTTACACATGGAGGGTGGCCATCGTTCCCGTACAACCTAATCGCCGCGAGCGCATTTTCTCCGGCTGCACCATACACTAACACCATATCGACACGTTCGGAAATAGTAAATGCATTGTTTTCTCGGTTCATTGTAAAACTAATTTGTGCACGAGCTAAAAAATTAAGCAAAGAAAGAAATACAAATCTCGTTTTTAATGTAATCGGCACGCTATTTTTATTTTTTACTTCTTTATAAAACTTACACTGTCACTATCGTGGAATTACAAAATAAAAACTTTTGTCTGGAATCTTTCACTTTTTAACACTGATGGGTCGATGGACGATGCTTAATATTTAATAATTATGTGAATAATTAATTCAATACAAATACAAAATCAGCTAACTGCACAAATTTTTTGACAATGTAACCTAACCTTCATTTAGTATTACTAGTATTAGATTACACCGACTTAAATTATAAGGTTGTATCTCGGGTCGCATAAAAACATTTCCAAAGTTTTTAATAAATAACACAGGGTCGGCCTTCATTTTCGTTGAATAAATGAACTATAATTTACAAAAAAAAAAAACGCGAAGATAGAACTTTTTCGTATAAGACTTTTCTATTACAAATATCATCAGGAAGCTGTAGTTTAATTTTTATAGATTATACACGCCTCACCTTGTACTATAAGTAAAACTATTATATATTATCAAACATAAGATAATTTTAAATTTAAAAATTAAAGGACAACGGTAAAAGATCTTGAACATTATTTTTAATTCTTAAGGACTGAATCCAAATTTTAATGTATCTATCTTTTTTTCTCACCTATTTACTCCTGTTTCTTTTGTTTTATTTTCCTATTCTTCGTACAATTTCTCAAATTGGTACTTTACTGATGTTATCTTTACATTTTTCTCATAATTTTTCTCTCTTATTACGTAACATCTAAAAGGTATAAGTATTACCTACTCAGTTTTTCTCTTTTGTTCGTTTCACTCTCTGTATTCTAGTCCCACTACTAATTTTATTCTTTTTAATTACAATAACAATGTCATTTCTTTTCAATCTTTGCCATAACTAATTCTATGAAATAGACTGCTTTGTGTATTCTGGATGTGTGTTGATATCTTCTTTCTTTGCAAATTCGTTTTTCTTCTTAACCTTCTTAAAAATTTTGTTATTTTGTTAACCTGCTGGATTATCTCACTTTTTAAAGCTTTTTCTATGTTTAGTTGTTATTTAGAACATTATATACCTGTATTACTAAGTTTTCTTATGAGGAAATTAAAGATATAATAAACAACATATACATTACCTGCATACAATTGATATTTATATATTATAAGTACAGTTGTTATGCAACTTATTGCATTTAATTCTATATATGGAGTAATTGTACATTAACTATATTATTTTTCTTTATTCTATTTCAGTTCTCAAGTTTCGAAATCAACATTCTCAAAGTTGAACCTATTGGATTTATACTGTTGCCTTAAAAATGTATAGGTACTGAAATTAATTATGTAATTATAAAAATACACAACCTACCATATTGTTAAAATATTATCCTGCTAACCAGCGAGGATGAAACTAGAAAAGAAAATGTTTTTAGAAAGGGTTACAGCTGTAATTACTTACCAAAAATTATTTACATATGCATGCGGGATTAAAAATAAGGACCAGAAGCAACTGTTAAAGTTGCCCGTTGTCGAAATGCATTAAGCTTTTTTTTAATTGAAAGTAAATTCTTTCATGGTTGTCGGGTATGCTGTCCAAGTGACTGATGGATGGGCTACGGACGCGGTTACAATGCCTTACATGGCTTTTGTGTGTCTGCATTTATGTTAGATCAGTGCCACCACTGTTATCCAATGCCACTGCTACTGTTTTGCTTCCTCACACCAATTTGATTTTTTATTTCCAATGTGTCAGTAACGATATACGCATCAAGATTCCAAGCTGGGGAAACTTTTTTTTGTTTTTATGAAAACTGTTTTTTACTTTATAATTATCATTTTATACCAACGCTCTATTTGTACGATCACATAACTAAATTTAACAGAAAAAGGTAGTTATTGTTTCTAATTTTTTTTTTATGGGAACGTAATAGTTATACAAAGTGCAAAATAAAACTGTGCATACCTTTCATATTATATATTTGTTTACTTATGTGCTGAGTACGTTCGCTTTATACATCTAGTATTTTTCCTTAATTAAATATTATTATCTTTGTTCTTGTAAAACGCCTAAATATTGAGCCACCCATATACTGCCATGTTTTGCATCCGTTCGCCATTATGTTTATTATAAAAATAAATCGCTTACCTGGATAAGCATATACATTTGTGAATTCGTATATTGTTGCCTTCCCTCGTAAGCATTTGTACTCAGATATGAACCTGGTTTAAAGTTACGGTCTAACTATAGCGCAATGCCCATCTCAAATATATTAGTTATATTAGTCTAATTAATAAAATCTATGAATAGAACGTATAGGCTACGCGACTGAACTGACGACACGATGCGCATTGGTCAGATCGCTGACGACTACACTCTAACTATACTGTAGCCATAGCTGCATGCTGTGCTATCCTGTACTCTGCTCTGCTACGTCAAGATGGACGCCCATCTCTTGAAGTTAAGAATTCAAATAATGCGCCAGGCATTATTCGAATTATGTACTAATTGTTGAATGAAGCTGGCTCTATATAAAAATGGAAACATTTACTAATTTGCCTTAATTTTTAAAAATACATATTTTTTGTTTTATAGCTAACAGTAATAGTTATTGATTGAAGTTTAGTCTATAGAAGTAATTGGTTAAACTTACAGTTAGAATTTAGATGGGCAAAATAAGAAAGCCCTAAGGAGAAATATCAGAAAATACTTACTGCTGTTTTGAGATTAAATGGTTTAGAAATTAAAAAATATATATAAAATATCTCTAAATGCATACTACGTAGAGATATGAAATTTGGAGTAATGTGTATAATTAAATGTTAAAATTCACAGAATTCCCGTATAAACACGTCAGTCAATGGCTAATATACCAAGAGTATTGGGTATTTTGGAAAATCGATTACTTTTCTCCATTTCCTTCCAAAAGGCTGATCATTATTATTTAATTACTGTTACACTCCAATAGCCGCAAAACAATCATAGAAGCAACAACCCTTACCACTCTTACATATACCTAATGTATACGCAGTGTATCTTGGATATATTAGGCCAGTTATGTAATCTATGATTAGCACGCATTATTTATAGTCTACGCAAGTGAACTTATATATCCACGATTTGTCCAGATCGCTGGCTAGTGCGTTCTAACTATATTGTAATTGTAGATCAGCTGCTATGATGTGACATGTCAAGATGGGTGCTAGCTTGTTCACAGAGCTAAGCGACAAGCTGTACCTTCCTGGCTCAGTATTCATTGTTGAGTGACGCTGGCTATTAATGAAATGAACAGACAATGAGAAAATTTACTGGTATACCTTTAATTTTTTACCTTTACCTTACCTTTAATTTAGTAAGAAATATATATTTTGGTTTATAGCAAACATCAATAGGATTACAAATAATACAAAAATGTTTTTAATGAGTGAAACTTTGAAGTCTACATTATTATTAGTCTACATTATTATTTAGCGAAAATTTAAATTAGATTCAAGGTGGTCAAAAAATGGTTTCGTTATAGAGACACATGGGTTAGAAATTTAAAAAAAAATTATAAAATAGGTGTCTCCAAATATGTTCGATGTAAAGTGATGAAACTGCACTAACAATTTATTTAATTAAAGAAAAAAAAATCCGCTATATTCGATTATAACCAGTTGTCCAAAAAATAAGGTGAATTTGTTTAGAAAATAAAAAAATCATTATTTATGCTTCCAACTCAATTTCGTCGGCTTCAAAGTAATCCTCACCCTATACAATACACCTATGCCAACGTTTTTTCCAACTCTTGAAACAGCTTGAAAAGTCCTTTTCCTTTATGGCCTTCAATGCTTTCGACGATTCGGCTTTTATTTCCTCGATCGAGTCGAAACGATGTCCACGGAGTGGTTTTAAGTTTAGGGAATAGCCAGAAGTCACTCGGTGCTAAATCAGGCGAATACGATGGTTGCTGAACGATATGAGTTAAAGTTTTGGCGAAATGGTCTCGAATTATTATTGTCAATGCTGTATGAGACGATGCATTATCATAATCTGTCCATAATTTTTGCGGCAAATATTATCACGCAAACGACGCATAACACTCAAATAATATTCCTTGTTAACAGTTTGGCCGGTTGGAAGAAATTTGTAGTGCACTACGCCACGATAATAATAGAAAACTGTCAACATGACATTCATGTTTGAGTGACTTTGGCGTGGTTTTTTCGGTCTTGGTTCACCTATTGCACGATATTCACTAAATTGATCGGCTATTTTAGGTCGTAAGCGTAGATCCAAGTCTCGTCTCCAGTAATGATGTGATTCATGACGTCTTGGTTGTCAGAAATCATTGTTTCACAGATATCAACGCGACGCTGCTTTTCCAAAAAGTTGAGCGATTTTGGAACCAAACGAGATTTGACATAACAAATTTTTTTAAATAAATGGTATTTACCGAACCATTTGAAATGCCAACAGTATCAACAAGGTTTCTTATTGTTAATCGACGATTTTCGAGCACAAAAAATTTGATTTGATTAACGTGTTTTTCATCAGTTGACGTTGATGGTCGTCCGAGACGCTGTTCGTCCTTAACGCTTTCTCTACCTTCTTTAAAGTCTTTGTACCACCTGTAAACATTTTTTTGCGTCATAACCTCATCATTAAAGGCCTTCTCTAACATCCTCAACGTTTCCGTAGCAGAATATTCATTCCCTAAACAAAATTTAATACAAATTTTTTGCTCAACAAAATCAGACATTGTGAAAATCGATAAACTCACGTTCGTATGTTTACAAAAACACGAGTAGGTCTGCAGCAATTGAATATGTTTACTAGAAATTCTGCATAGATATCAAAGACAGTACTGCCAATCTACAAAAAATAATTGTATGCTTTTATAATACCCACGAATTTTCACTTTATTTTTTGGACAGTTACCAGTGGTGAATATACACTGAAAGAAATTAGAATTCCATATGCTATTATAAGAACATTGTATACTATATGTGACAGATAAACAGGTGAATATTGGATATAAAACCCGTATTGTACAGTTGTATAGTGACTATAAACCGTATTCTTTATTAAATTATTGTATAACTAGTATACAAAGTCTTTTATACCCTTTACGAAATGATAGCATTAACTGTTATTAAAGTGTTCCATATCGTTATAAGAACATCTAGTACTAATGTTTTATAATAATAAATGTATTAAACTGTTGTTTAATCTGTATAAGTTAAAAACATGTCATTAAGTTTTCAGAAATTTTATTGTGGAACTGTAATTACAAGCTGAGGTTCTAATGTAAACACATAACAAACATTTAAGTATTAAAAATGATAACTCGCTCCCAAAACTGTCCAGTTTATTTTCTTAATGACGATGCATTCGTATTTTCTTGTATTACACGAGAATTTGCACTATAAACATTCCACCTTAAGAATGAAGCATCCCCTGAAAGGGTGAGCTTCTTTTCTTCTAATTCTATTTCCTCTGGTTGATTGACTTTACCCATGCTCTTCTTTGTCAACGGTAGTCTATTCCTCTATCTTATGTAAAGCTTAACATCAGCGGTTTCTAATAGGGCACACAAGATAATAATTTTTGAGAATTAGAAAAGATTTTTTGAACAAACAAAACAATTGCAAACCATAAAACAGTTAGACACTTACATAATTTTCCACTTCACACAACACGATATGATCATGTATCCCACAAAACATGTGCCTATACAGTATTTTTCATCAAACTAGAAGTGTAATAGTCGATCCACATCGGACTGTCGGAAATTTTACGATCATAATCGATTATGCACCGAGAGGTGACGATCACTTAACCATTGTAAGACGCGTTTTACACGTTAAAAATGGAAACATAATCATTATGAAAACGAATAATTCTGTTAATACAATTGTTATGTACAAATTCAGATACTGATTTTTATACAAAAAATCTTCCCTACTATACAATTGGAACATAAAGCTTATAACACATAATAATGTAGGAGTAATTCATTATAACCTTTATTTCATAGATACATAAGGTGTGTTAAATAATGAGTATGCAGATGAGTGATTTAGTTAAATAAAAGTTGTATATTTGTTATAAAAATTTTAATATGAGCTATAAACATTATTCTAGAGAAACAGTTTAATAAGCCCATTTCTTTCAGTGTACCAATAATGGATATTTTGAAAATTCTTCATTTCATTTAAAAAAAAACTGACTATTTTTTAATTATTGCTTTCATTACCGTTACCAAGCACTTCAATAATTTTAGAACTATTACATACATGACATTGGTTTTCTGCGGTTCTTAGAAATAACGATTTATTGCATTGGCTGACGTATATAACCAAATTTAGCAAATATTTACGCACTTCCTCTGAACTCATTTTACGAATTGCAGAATTTGTTTCAAGTTTTTACATTCGGTATCTTGAACCCGAAACGTTTCCAGCAGGACTTTCAAAATTCAGATTTTGAGTTTGGTCAATTCATTGTGACGTCATTTTCTATAGACAGAAAATAAAGATTTATTTATTAATCACTTAAACTTTTCGTCCTTTTTTCACAGATCTTATTATTCGTAATATTATTTTCCTTAGAGTTGTAAATTGTGTAAATTCAAAACATAACTTATTAGCGTTAAACATTTAAAAAATGCGAAGAATCAATTATTTAAAAAAAAAAATAAAATTATTTTGCAGTAATATTTTCGTTACATGGATAGTATTGAAATATACTAAATTTAAATATAAAACGGGTATCAGTCATATAAAATTTAAACCGTACTTTTTTCGTATTAAAAATACATATTGTACTTTATACACTCCAGTAATTTTTTGCAATTTGTCCCTCTCAAATTTCCTCAGCCGCTGCAGGAACTTTTTGCGCCAAAATAAAAACACACCCACAGTTTGATGTAAGTTTTTCGTCGGATTTTCTTATCGAGAATCCAAGTCACGGTCTTTGGTCTTCAGATTTAGAGTCGCTTGTCAAGACATACAAACCCCTAAGTTGTCTCGTCATTCGCCCTTTTGTAATCAAACCTAAAGCCACATAAAAACCTTTTTAATCAGTTAAACTTAATGTATTTGGCAATGTAATTTGAATAAATAATTAGAGTCCCTTCAAATACTTTGCGGTGTATTTATTAGACAATATGATTTATTAATTTGATACTTACAATCTCGTAATTAGTGTTAAGAATAAATTTATTGTACATTTAATGTACAGTTAATGGATACAATTCGTACAATATTTCTTGAGATAGAATTTCAAAAAAATTATCGGAGCTTCTGTAATAATTTTCCGCGACAGGGGCGTGCCTTGAAATTTTCCGCCAATGTCTTTCTACCTCCGGTGTCGAATGCGGTTAATACCAAGAAAGTGGCGTAGGGGTCTTCTTGGAATACTATGTCAATAAATATCTACGAACTGTACCTTGATTGTATTAAATTTTCTTTAAAAATTAGCGTTCGTAGAATACCTATATTACTAAAAATAATAAGTAAAATATATTAAATAATTATTTGTTGTTTACATGAATAAATCAGGCAACTTAAGAATTTTTAAATAATCATAATATCGATAGGAAAAATTAAGAAAGAAAAATTTGCAAAAATAGTTACTTTTAACCCTTGCAATGAAACAGGAACATCAAGAAATTATCCAGTAAACTAGTATTTGATATTAGGAAAAGTGCACGTAATTTTATTTTGTAATTCTGTCCATATTTAGGGGAAAATATAAAAACTAAATTTTTCAGCTTTTTTACATGAAAAACACCCCTTAATTTTCTATATGGAGTCACCTTTTTATTTTTTTTACATTTATTTATTTACATTCTATATAATAAAATGTAAAATCCTACAATAGAAGTATTTAAATTCAATCTAATATTTCAGTTGTATGTTTTTTTATTAAAAAAATGTCCCCAATTCCCAGTATTATTTAATGCAACGCTTTGAATTGGGACATTTATTTTAAATCGGTACATTTCTTATAACTAATTTTCCAGAATAATTAGTAATTCGCCTAGTAGAGATTCTGGGTAGATTATAGAGAATGTAGATCTCGAAGTGATATCTAAATGGCAATTTGGGAGTTGTTAGCAGTGGTTAGTGGAGTGGCGCGAGTAACACTGTCGACAGCAGCGCGTTGGCGGGGATTTATGGTACTATAACTCCGGACCCGGAGCTGCTAACGGCCCAAAGGCAGCGCGTGCCTGTATCCGGCTGTGACACTCGACAATATGTAATACCTGTGCCAGATTATCCAGATTTCCCTCATATTTGTTTTACGACTCCCGATATATTTATAGTGGCTACGCAACATTTCACTTTAAGCCCTTTTTTGGATGGACCTGTTGATGTCACGCTTGTAAAATTGGCTTTATGGTCCTATAAAGATTTACTTTTACTTTGCTCTTCTCGTGTTCTTGAAATTCTTTTATGGCTGTTTCAAGGTAACTCGGAAAGTTTTACAATAAATTAGTAACAGTATGCTACTGAATTAAAAACTATTAAATGTAGTATTTGTATATGTATAAAATTTATTAAATCCAAATTAATTTATAAACAACAAACATTGAAAAAAAATTTAAAAATCTGTACCTATTGTGTTGATTTATTTTGAAATAATTTGCACACAAAAATGTACCTACCTATTATTAGCTAATACCTGTTTTACATTGCGAATTTCTTCATGAATTAATTCATGACAAAGTCATTTCATGAACAAGCTGGACAACTGTAATACGTACAACTTCATGAATTTATTAATGGAGTTCTTCTCAAATTAAAACATGTCAATTTTCGTGAATTTCTTCATGAAGTTGAGAAGTACCAACAAAAATATTGAGTTTAAGTTATTTGTTTACATATTTACTTTTTTTATAAAGAGAGATCCTTGAACTAGAAAATTACGGTTACAATTTTCATCCATGTTATATAATTAAAAAAATAACTTATCTCAACTTATTCAAGAAAATGAATCCATTTTCAATTTGTCTTTATGTTCCCTCTATTTTTATCGCTGACTGAGCGGCACAAAAGTATATGGGAGCAAAAATGTTCAAACATTTTTTTGAGCCTCTAAATTTTACTTTTTTCAGTGAAATTTGGATTTTTGCCATTTTTAGATGCAATTCTTTTATAATAATAACAAGCCCATTGTGCGCAGAATATAAAAAACGCCTGCGCAACTTTCGAAAAATTAGCGCACCCGCCCGCGCAGCTTAGAGGGTACTTGACTATGACTTACTTGCAAAGTTGGTACTAGCTGTTTTTGTTTCAAAGACATTCACTAAGTTTAAAATAATGTAAAACCAAACTCTTTATGAATAAATTGTTGCATTAATTCATGAAAATTTATTCTTGAATATATTCTCAATGTAAACAGCTAAGCAGTGATTACAAATACAACAAATTCTAGAGTAATTCAAATTTTAGCCGTGACAAACAGATCAATGCTATCTTAATTTAAATACAATGTTTATCTATGTAAAATTTCACGATACAGTCTTTCAATAAGCTGCCCATGCACCTTATTCTAAAAGAAAATATATTAGTTGTTTGCAAATTACTTTTCCTTTAAATTTTTGCATTAGTATTTTAAGTATAAATTAATATTTCAAGATTAACACAAAACCGATCACTGAAACAAAATATAATAAATATATAACTTTATTTGTTGTTCTTTTAGTTACAGCTTAGGCAAGCAACATTGCACGACTGATACTATCAACTAAAAATCCCTAAATCTTAGCGTCACGAATATTAATGATTCGTTTACAATGAACAATGACAAACTGTTGAGTCTACGCTCGAGATAACGCGATAGCTGATTGGACATAAAATTATTGTTCCGAATAAAATTACTGGTCACGTGGTTTGCAAACATTTATGTAGGTTCTGTATAAGCTCACTTTAGTAGTTTGTAGGCACTACGTCTGCGCTCTCCGTTGCAAACATTTTTTTACAAAAACAATATACAAGATAAATAAATCTCCTTCAAATCAAACTAACTAATTATTAGTTAAATAAGTATATTTTCTTTTGGCCAGTTTAATAAATTTGCTGATAACTGATGAAGGCATATTAATATTAAAATAAACATGTTTTTATTTATTTCAGTGTATTTGTAGAAATAATACTTCATTTAATTTGCAGTTGATAAAGTTTATTTAATGATATTGAAATGTGTAAGGTTAATTGGTAGAGATACCTAGTAATAATAGTAGAGAGCAAGTCATTTTAATATTGCGAAATAGTATTGTAATTTTCTATGGCTTTCATAGATCGCAGATGATTATAAATATCAGTGTAGGAAATTTTTGATACGTTAAAGTAACATCCCAAATTATATTATTTTATGTTTGTCCAACTGAAATAAAACAAAAACTTTATTTTAACCTATCCTTAGAGGTATAACTTCGATAACAAATGTTTTTAAAAGCTTTTATAGAAGAGCCCCCTCCCTAATTTTTGAAAAGGAATCGCTCCTTAAAGTTTTTTTCAATATTAAAGATACACACTGTATATAAAAGATGATGTGATATGATATTCTCTCCCAAGATCTATTCATTTATTTTCAATAAAATATCTAACGGACGGACATTATTAATAGATAACATAAATAAGGGTCTTTAAGATATCATTTTATTTTACCAATGCTACAAAGTGTGTAAATTAAATATTTATCTCTCGCCTCAGCAGAGTACTTGATTTAAATCGTTCGAATTTTATCAAAACAAAAGGAGTGGCCGTAAATTAATGTTTTATCGCTAATTGTCTGATTCAATTCACGGCTCTCAATTAGTTACGATATCAGGGAACCTATCTACCATAATATATAAGTCGGGGACGAACAAAAAGGAAATATATCCATTTTGCTCGTTTTTGCTTCCGCTGGCTTGTATGTCTACACGGAGCGAGGGTCGTGCTTGGCCAGCGGTCATTCTATTAGCATCTACAATCTAGATGGCCGTTCTTGTGGGGTCCCTTACTTCACACTCCACATTATTATGTCCCCCTTATCTGACCGCACTGTTAAAATCGGACAGTTAATGTTCCAAATAATACTTCCTAGAAGTTACTAAGTGTAAAAATTTTCGGTTTAGTAAATTCCATGCCTTATCTGCTACAAATATCAAACATGTAATCAGAATGTATAAATGAAAAATATGAGTATATTTTTTAACTATGTTGTACGACTTTGACACAAATTGTAGCTAAACTTATTTGAGTGAAAATTTAATTCATCAGTCAAATTTTACATTTCGTCAAAGAAATTATGCCTTGATTTATTGAAATGAGAATTCTGCACTAGAGCAAATTATCGATAATTTCCACTAATCTTTAAAAATAACTACAAACGTAATTTGTAACTTTTATTTACTCAATATAACAATATTAAAACATACATTGAATCTAAACCAAAATATCAATATTTTGACAATTGAAAATACAATTAATTATTAAAATATATGGTTGAACTACTAGAACAAAGGTCAGCAACTGGCGGACCGCGGTCCAGGTCCGGACCGCGGAAGGTACAATACTTGACCGCCAAAAATTATTTGAAAGTATAAATTACTCAAATGAATTATTTAAAAAATGTTTTTTACGTTTAAGTGCCAATCTTATCATTTTTTCTAGTATTTTACAATTGTGTGAGTGTTTTGAGTTCTTAATTAGTAAGCAGATTAAATTTAAGCCCAAATTAAAATAAAAAAAAAAATAAGAAATATGAATTTTTTTCTGGACCTCGTTAAAAATTTTCAAAAGTATCCGGACCGCACCTAAAGTTACTTGCCGACCCCTGTACTAGAAGTTAGTGGTTTGTTAGAAATTATGTTGTTTGAAATTGATGAAAATGAAGAAACGTACAAATATTTGTTATCTCAGTTTCACATTTTCTGCACTACTTTTTTGTGAAACTCCTTATCTAGCTAAAAATAAGATTTTATTGATTTGCCATTTCCGTGGCCTGTTATTTTTGTTAATTAATTTTCATTTACTCCAGCTTTTTCTAAGGACAGTAATTGTGAATTTAAACTTTTTGTTATCAAGACAGTTATCATAGTTGATAGAAATGAAATACCAAATGGCATGTTTTTGTAACACATCTTTATATTGGCACCTCGATAAGACATTTTTTTCTACAAACCAAAATAAAGAAAAACTGGGGATTTGAACTTGCCGAACAGGACAAATGTCTTCGTTAACAATGTTCATTATTAACCATTTAGTATCAGTTAATTTGCGTCTCTCTGTGCGGATTGTGTTCAGTTATGTCGATAGAAATTCCATCATGTAACTTTTCTTCTTTAAAAAAAATTGTTTGAAATTCTTTGCAGGTGAAAACCGATGCAGCATCCCTTGCATCTATTAGAGATTTAAATCTCACGCCATTAAATGGATCGATCGGTGGCCGAGCGGTTCGAGGTGTCAATGCTTGAATCAATGAATGCGACTGTCGCGGATTCGATCCCCGCGTCCGTAAAACTGTAGATCAGCACTGTATCTTTAGAGGGAACTTAGGCACCCTCTCTGTGGGGATGGTAGGGAGGAAGAACGTTGGCGTGGGTCAATGTGGGAGACTGATACCGGTCGGTGTTTGACCATCCCCCTAATTAATGAGGTTTTCCAGGTTTTCCTCATTTCTGCACTGATTGGTGGTTAGGGCTTACCAACGTAAGTCGTTCCTGGGCGCATATGCAGCCTATTGAATAATAATATACCGCCCTCTCTCCTGCACAAGTCTCCGACTTCTGTGCTAATCCCTGTAATTAAAATGAGAGGTAGAGATTTATTATTATAATTCCAACTTTCTTTATAAAATGATGGGTCTTTTCTTTACTGAAGTAGTTGAATTTAACTCGTGATTTCTCTCGACACAAAGCTCTTCGTATTGTTCTCTTACTAATTTTTTTAGATTTCTTTGAATTTATTGGAGTAAGTTTTTCAGTATTCGAGACTGTTTGTGCAGCAACTACATTTCAAACCTTGAATTAATAATATAATAATTTTCAATGTATTAATTTTATTAATATTATACTATATAGCATTTAAAATATGAGTTTGGGATAATTATCTTTCTCGTAAACAATGACAAATACAGTTAAAGTTAAGTTAATAATAATATGCAAGACATAATTAGAAGATATATTTTACATTAAGTATATCTATAAACTTGGAAAATTTGAATTTTAGAACGATCTCCCGGTTTAGAAATATTTCATCATTAAAAAAAAATTATTATTCTTCGAACAGTAGAAATTTGTACTTATTCAATTTCCAAAATCAACAGTGGTATTGAAATTCTCACTCTCACACACTTGGAAAATTGTATTGACCAATTAAATATACAGTGATTCAGAACTTATCCAAAAAAAAAAAATTCTGGATGTACAGGGGACCCTTACAAATACAATTTTGTAAAGAAAAAATCAAAAAGGCAGTTCGAAAATGATTTAAAAATACACTTCTGCACGGCACTGGAAACTGGTCTACTGTAAAACCTGACCTCGCACAATGCGACCGGCATGGCGGTGTGATAAAAACGGACAAAAACTTTCGCAAGGAAAGAAATATGTAAATAGAATTTTATCGCACCTATTTTATATCGGCAAATTCAACTGCTTTTGCCTTTATTAATTAATTTGTGTTTTTAAATAATAAAATCATTTGACATACCCGATGTTACAACAATTGTTCCATCAATGTGTAAACACATTTGGGTCCGTTGTACTCAGTTCCTACAAACTAGTACAAATGTTGTCTTGTTTCACCATAACACAAATGCTTCACCATAAATTAAAACGATATCCATCAACTCCGAGTACACGGAAACCATTTTTGACACTAACTACTCATTTTTGACACTAACTACTAAAAACCTATTGTAAACACCACAGATAACAGGTAAATATCGCAACGACGATTGCAAAATCCGAATTCAGTATTCGGAATCCCTGAGGCCACGTGGCGAATGACGCTAGAGACTACAGTTGTCCAGCTATGTAGTGGTTGAATGTACTATAACTTCAATATTTTTTTTCTCGGAAACTAGGTATAAGGATTTTACAAAAATTTTTTTTACGATATTCATTCCATTTTTCATGCTGCATCTATTCCCAAATTTTTTTGGATAAGTTGTGAATCACCCTGTATTTGTGCTTTTAATTAATTAAATCGGTAATCCAAGTTTCATTTATCTACGGCAAATATTATCAGATATATTAAAATGTAATATTATTTTATCTCTGGCTTTGGCCTTTTAATGATTCAAATAATATGACGTAGTGATAAAGTTTTATAAAACACCCATGCGCTGCGATTACATTTAAACACAATATTTCCATACCATCGCTATGATATTTTGAAGATACCTAATAAGGGTTGTGTTTATTTCAGCATCCTATACAGTTACAAAATAGTGTTATTTTGGCACTGACTTGACTATAACCTGATTATTCATCCATGTTACTTCAGTTACGTGTGTTACTGTTGTCTGTTTATTTGGGTATAACTCAAAGATTGTTTTTATAAAATAATTTTTCTCTACAAGAATATCTCTGAAAAAAAGTAGATACATGGAGGTAGGTAAATGGTGGATGAAACTTTCTTTTACAAAATTCAGGTACAGGTCAAATGAAATTTAGTTATTCTATTGTCTATTTGCTTCCATATTTAGTGTTTGTATATGATATTTTATCAACTTAAATCATTTTTGCTGTCGGTATGAAAAGAAGTAATAATAAAATAAATATCATATATATCAAACAGCAGACAGATATATACAAAAGAAAAATGCGAGGGGTGAACCGCTAGGTATGTCTGGTGTACAAGTATGGGGATGTCCAGGAATGTCCGGGGATGTCCGAGGATGTCCCGGATATGTCCAAGGATATCCCGGGATGTACTTAAAAGTATTGCAATCTTCGATATCACGCGTGCGCATGCATATATTTATATATTTATGATATGAGCATTATTGTTCCATTGTGTAAGGTTTCGAAACTCTAAAATACGCTTGAGTTTGAACCTCACCGACTGAAGAGCCCGATATCTGAAATTTTTGAAAAATAGTCATTTGACAAAAATTGTTTAGAATTGAACAAAGTATCGGATAAACCCTGTTACAAAGTTCCTGCCAACGAAAAAATTTTTTTTGCAACTAAGGCTAAAAATAAAAAAAAATTCCAGGTTGCAAATTTGAAATTAAAGATAGATTTCGATGTATTATTATGAAATCTACCATGAAAAAAATCAGTGCGATTGTGGAAGATCCTCGAGATCGTCCAGACTAATAATTAGTTAATTTGTTTATAAGGCCATAACTTGTAAACTATTCAACTTACAGATTCCAGATTTCGTATGAGTTATTAGACAGTAATAAGGTATGAGAGGATGCGATGTCAAAACGTTCTGGTAATAATAACGCAGTTTATAAATGTTTAATTCAAAAGTCATAAATAAATTTCTTTTGTTTATTACTTTTGATCTAATCAATATTTTTTTACGCTTACGGGCTAGTTTGTAGATCTTTTGAAGACGAAAAAAAAGTACTTTACAGTTTTCTTGTGGAAATGAACGGAAAAAGTTAAAAGCGAAAAACGTAAAAATTATACAATTAACCACCCTGTAAACAATCTTCCCCCCATTTTTATAACTGAAAACTAATATGTTATTGTACATAATATTTAGCTTCTATAGTGATAAACTCAGCTTGCCGAAAAAAAAAGTCGCGTAACTCTATATTTCCTGGCCTAATATGTACCGCTTGGCCTGGCCTGGGCATAATGCGACGGGTTCCAAGAGAACGTACTTACTGTTATTAACAAACATAACTGATATGATGAAGATATGTAATTACATTATGCTTATTAATTATTATAACAATATTTGTCTTTCTCTTGGTATTTTTAGGGTACTACTAAGTAGACACACAGCATTCACATAATAATATATCGTATATATCGTACTATATCTTTTTTGATATCTAAGAATGTCTGAGGATGTCCGGGGATGTCTTCGAAAAAGAGATGTCTGGTCTAAAATTTTGATCAGCGTAAACCGCGTAAACCCCCTCGAAAAAATGAGGCATTTTCAGCCAGAAGATCTTATTAATTTGTGATATAATCCGGCATTAAAATATGACCTAACATTTTCATTACACCCCATAAATATGAAAACATAATTATAATATTAAAGAAAATCAGGTTAGTAATTAAATATACGGTATTTAAGAATTGGTCTTCAATCTTTCGGAATTGGGTGGGAAAGATAAAGTCACTAGGTATACAATTTTTCTATTCGGATTCACACTTTGTTTTGTTATCATCATTTTGTTTATCTTTGAATTTGTACTGTTTCCACTGATGTATTCATTTCACAGATCAGTACATTGGGTCCTGAAGGCAGAGCGCTCTCGTCTGATTGTTAGTCTCCAAATAAATGTACTATTATGTTTTTGTTGTTTTAGACGCATTTATGATTTTTATTTGTGTGTTGTTATTTGACTGATTTTATGAATTATGAGACTCTCAGTGTGTGGGTTCCTTTGTTTTGTTTTATTTTTATATTTTGATTTAAAATGAGTTGAAATTCTACTCTAGATTCTTTAAATGAAAGATGTATCTAAAATAACAAAATATCAATATATTAATAGATTTAGCAGGTTATGGGTTTTGTTACAATTTACAATAATTGTTGTAACCCTTAAACTAGATGAATGAATAATAAATTCCCCCCTAAATTTATACTATAACAGAAAGTGTTTATTCTGTCAGTAGTTGAATTGATTAAATCGTGCATTAGTATAAATATGCCGTGAGAATTTTCATGAAAAGATTTATATAGCGCTTTGTGTTTCAAATTTGCAAATTTGTTTAAGAAGTGTCGACACTTACAATTACAGATTTCTTGTTGGTTGTAACCATGCTGTAGGTTGTAACCACGCTGTATTGCGAAATCTCCTATCCGTAGTCGTGCTGGTCTGACGTTCTCTCGTTGAACTGGTGTCTCGCCGCGGAAATTGCCGAAGTATCCTTTATGTGCTGTTACAGGAATTCCTCCAGGTGAACTACACTGCACTATATTTTTTTAAAGATTCCACTTGTCACTTTTTTATTTACGCAAATTCACCTTGTTTCAATTTGTTGTTTTACTAGTTGCTTGTGAAGAGACTGCTGAATGTATTTTCGGGCTAATGTCACTTCCACTAATGTAACATTCTGACTTTTGACGCTTGAACTTTGTCACGACATTAGTTCACCAAGATGGCTGTGTAAGTACACAAATTTTTACTGATTTGTTGATTATAACTGATAGCAATTGTTTTCTAGGAGCAAAACTAACAATGTTACTGCTACAGGTAAACATGGAAGACTGGTTACCTCGAGCCCGAATATTGGTTTTATTAAATGTGAAAAACAAGTGAAGTCTCTATAGCAACATAACAATCATATTTTTGTAATTTTATTTCTACAAATACTGACTTTTGTATTGACTTATGATGCATGAACTTTCCATTTTCAGATTCTTTGCATTTTTCTGCGTCTTTTGACACTAATTACACATTTCTAGGTTAAGTTAAACGTTATGAAAATTTTTACTTATTTTTACAAAATTCACCTTAAATTTAATGCATAGACTAATTCTCAGCATGTCTGTTCTTTCTAGGTCTTTAGTACTACCTTTTAAACACCTTTTACACAGTCGTTATTCGTTTTTTCAGATGTAAACGAAAGAAAGTTTTTTGAGTACTCCGCTCCGACAAGCATTATACAGTCTACACAACAAATCGACCTTTGGTTGGAGTTTAAACACATTTTATGGAGTTATGAGGGTCTCTTACATTCTGCACATATGATTTTGCAGTCTTGATGCACTTTTACAACTAACAAATTACAAAACTTTAACGAAACAACTACTATCAAGATTTATATGCTACAAAAAAGGTTTTCACAGATGTATAGGTTTAATTCCACACATATATTCTGGCTCCGTGTACTATGCTTCGTTTACATACCAGTTTTATTGCATGAATCAGAATTATATGTGAAATACCCTCATCTTACGTCAATGGCTTGTCAAAATTTCACTAAGATGATTAAATGTGCTCATGCCAGAACTTATAATTGACTTTCAATATTTTAACATTGTTCTTTACTGTTCTTTGTAACATAATTGTACAACATGAGTGTATTTACATAGTTTAATGAATATGCAAATTCAAATTTAGTTATGACTTTGACAGTCGAGACGTTTTGTCGTGAAAATTTCATTAATTACAAATTTTTAACTTATACACATCTTCCATTTAAGTCCATTATAGTAATTCACATCCTGCTAGTGACTATTTTAAATAAATTTACTATCAAAATTTGTGTAATTCGACACTTTTGTGTCTCTGACCTTAAAATTTCCACATTAATAAAACATAACAGTACAAATACAAATATTATTTTCAATATGTCTTAATAACGATAATATAGCTATTACCCTTTTGAAACATGAAAACAAAAATTTGTCATTTATG